>NC_133131.1:3399130-3686630 GCF_048418815.1 Hemitrygon akajei
TTCTCTAATTCCTGCTGTTTAAATAATAATTACTTTTACAACTTTGATCTGCACCCTACACAGACATTCACATTTATACTTCTTTTGATGAAAAATAATAGAACACTACGGCACAAAAACAGACCAATTAGCCGAAGGTGCCTGTGCTGACCATGATGTCAATCCAGACTAATTTCTCGACTATACCTCTTCCCACCCTGCCAAATGTAAAAATGCTATTCCCTGTTCCTCCGTCTCCACCGCATCTGCTCCCAGGATGAGGCTTTCCATTCAAGGACATCTCAAATGTCCTCTTTCTTTAAGAACCATAGTTTCCCTTCTGCCATCATCAATGACGCCTTCACCCGCCATCAATAACGCCCTCACCTGCATCTCCTCCATTTCCCGCACTTTGGCCCTCACCTCATCCTCCCATCACCACAACAGGGACCGTGTTCCCCTTGTCCTCACCAACCACCCCACCAGCCTCCGGATCCAGCATATTATCCTCCGCAACTTCCGCCACCTTCAACAGGACCCCACCACTAAGCACATCTTTCCCTCTCTATCCCTCTCCACCTTTTGAAGAGACCGTTCCCTCTGCGACTGCCTGGTCCACACGCCCCTCCTCACAGATCTCCCACATGGTACTTACCCCTGCAAGTGTAAATGCTACAACTGTCCCTACACCTCCTCTCTTATCACCATTCAGAGCCCCAACAGTCCTTCCAGGTGAGGCAACACTTCACTTGTGAGTCTGTTGGGGTCATCTATTGCATCCAGTGCTCCCGGTGTGGCCTCCTCTACATTGGCGAGACCCGACGCAGATTGGAGCTCCTCTGCTCCATCTGCCATAACAGACAGGATTTCCCAGTTGCCACCCACTTCAACTCTGCTTCACGTTCTCATTCGGATATGTCCATACATGGCCTCCTCAACTGCCATGATGAGGCCAAACTCAGGTTGGAGGAGCAACACCTCATATACCGTCTGGGTAGTCTCCAGCCCCTTGGTATGGACATCGAATTCTCTAACTTCCGGTAATTCCCTCCCTCTCCCTTCCCCCATCCCACTTTCACTCTGCCTCCTCTTCCAGCTGCCTATCACCTCTCCCATGATTCTGTCTTCTTGTACTACCCATAGTGCTTCCCCCTTACATTCCTTCTTCACCTTTCCTGCCTATCCCCTCCCTGCTTCCCCTCCCCCACCCCTTGATCTCTCCTCTGATTGGTTTTTCATCTGGCACCTACCAGCCTTCTCCTTCCCACCCTCCCCCCACCTTCTTTATAGGGCCCCTACCTCCTTCCTCAGTCCTGATAAAGGGTCTCGGCCTGAAACGTTGACTGCTCGTTTCCACGGATGCTGCCCAACCTGCTGAGTTCCTCCAGCGTGTTGTACGTGTTACCCAGGCTAATTCCATCTGCCTGCACATGGGTTGTATCCCTCCATTCCTTGCCTGTTCATGTGCTTGTTTAAATACCTCCTAAACACTGTTGTATCTACTTCTACCACTTCTACTGGCAATGTGTTCCAGCCATCTATCACTCTCTGTGAAAAGGAGCAGAATCAGATTTTAGCAAGGCACCCCACACGGTACCCCATGCAAGGCTTATTGAGAAAGTAAGGAGGCAAGGGATCCAGAACTGGCTTGCCCACAGAAGGCAAAGAAGGGATCTGTTCTGGGCCCCTACTCTTCATGATTTTTATAAATGACTTGGATGGGGAAGTGGAGGAATGGGTTAGTAAATTTGCTGATGACACAAATGTTGGGGGTGCTGTGGATAGTGTGGAGGGCTGTCAGGGGTTACAACAGGACATTGATAGAATGAAAAACTGGGCTGGGAAGTGCCAGATGGAGTTCAACCCAGATAAATGTGAGGTGGTTCATTTTGGTAGGTCAAATATGATGGCAGAATATAGCATTAACGGTAAGACTCTTGGCAGTGTGGAGGATCAGAGGGATCTTGGGGTCCAAGTCCCCCTACTCCAGTCTCTAAGCCATGCATGAACATGTTATTTTTGCGCTCGTTAGCACGTGGCACAGGCAGCAATCCTAGATTACTACCCTGGAGGTCCTGCTTTTCAGCTTCCTACCCAACTCCCTGAATTCTCTCTTCAGGCCTCCTCCCTTTTTCTGCCTATGTCACTGGTACCAACGTGTACCAAGACTTCTGGCTGTTCACCCTCTCCCCTCAGAATACTCTCCACCCAATCTGAGACATCCCGTACCCTGGCACTTGGGTGGCAACGCACCATATGAGTATCACTATCAGGCTGACAGAACTGCCTGTCTGTACCCGTCACTATTGAATCCCCTATGACTTACCGCATTCCTCATCATTTTCTCTCCCTTCTGCGCCATGGAACCAGGGTCAGTGCCAGAGACCCGATCGCCGTGGTTGTCCTCTGTCAGGTCATCCCCTTCAACAGCATCCAAAACGAGATGATTACTGAGGGGGTTGGCCATACTGAGGGGGTTGGTGCTCTCTACTATCTGAGCTCTTCCCATCCTTTCCCTGACAGTCACCCAGTTATCTAACTGCTTCAGCCTTGGGGTGACTAACTCCTTGTAGCTCCTCTATATCTCCTGCTCACTTTCCCTTATAAGCTGTAGCTCATCAAGCCATAGCTCCAGATCCCTAACACAGTCTCTCAGAAGCTGCATCTCAGTGCACCTGGCACAGATGTGGCCATCTGGGAGAGTGGAAGATTCCCAAGATTCCCACATGTGACACCCAGAGCAAAGTATTAGCCCTACAGCCATGCTCTCCATTCCTCCAAAAAAAATGCAAGGGAAAAAAAATTGAAGTCCACCTACCTATTTACCTCACTGAAGCCCGAATGAGCCAAAGCCTTACTACTCTGCTTCAGACCACTCCATTAATGACTGCTCCAATTTGCAGTGTCTCCCTTTTATGCCTGAAACCTCCCAGCCCAAGATTGGTGTGCCGTTAAAGTTGACAAGGGTAAAGCAGTGGATGTTGTCTATATGGACTTCAGAAAGGCCTTTGACAGGGTTCCACACGGAAGGTTAGTTAGGAAGGTTCAATCGTTAGGTATTAATATTGAAGTAGTAAAACGGATTCAACAATAGCTGGATGGGAGATGCCTGAGAGTAGTGGTGGATAACAGTTTGTCAGGTTGGAGGCCGGTGACTAGTGGTGTGCCTCAGGGATCTGTACTGGGTCCAACGTTGTTTGTCATATACATTAATGATCTGGATGATGGGGTGGTAAATTGGATTAGTAAGTATGCAGATGATACTAAGGTAGGTGGCGTTGTGGATAATGAAGTAGGTTTTCAAAGCTTGCAGAGAGATTTAGGCCAGTTAGAAGAGTGGGCTGAAAGATGGCAAATGGAGTTTAATGCTGATAAGTGTGAGGTGCTACATTTTGGTAGGAATAATCAAAATAGGACATGCACGGTAAATAGTAGGGCATTAAGGAATACAGTAGAACAGAGTGATCTAGGAATAATGGCGCATAGTTCCCTGAAGGTGGAATCTCATGTGGATAGGGTGATGAAGAAAGCTTTTGGAATGGTGGCCTTCATAAATTAGAGCATTGAGTATAGGAGTTGAGTTGTAATATTAAAATTTTACAAGGCATTGGTGAGGCCAAATTTGGAGTATTGTGTACAGTTCTGGTCACTAAATTATAGGAAAGATATCAACAAAATAGAGAGAGTACAGAGGAGATTTACTAGAATGTTACCTGGGTTTCAGCACCTAAGTTACACAGATAGGTTGAACAAGTTAGGTCTTTTTTCTTTGGAGCGTAGAAGATTGAGGGGGGACTTGATAGAGGTATTTAAAATTATGAAGGGGATAGATAGAGTTGACGTGGATGGGTTTTTCCATTGAGAGTAGGGGAGATTCAAACAAGAGGACATGAGTTGAGAGTTAAGGGCCAAAAGTTTAAGGGTAAAATGAGGGGGAACTTCTTTACTCAGAGAGTGGTAGCTCTGTGGAATGAGCTTCCAGTAGAAGTGGTAGAGGCAGGTTCAATTTTGTCATTTAAAAAAAAATTGGATAGGTATATAGACAGGAAAGGAATGGAGGGTTATGGGCTGAGTGCAGGTAGGTGGGACTAGGTGAGAGTAAGCGTTCGGCACGGATTAGAAGGGCCGAGATGGCCTGTTTCCGTGCTGTAATTGTTATGGTTATAGCCGAGTTCCTGCGAAGCTTTCCCCTCCTAAACTTTGCTCCCGGACATGTATGCCGCCTCCTCTCACCGGTTATCGGCAGCACTACAATGAAAGACATGATAAATACATTTAGAGAAAAAAACTGAATTACAATAAATATAAACTTAAGTTAAAATAAGTACCAAAAAACAGAAATTAAAAAGTAGCAAGGTAGTGTTCATGGGTTCAATGTCCATTTAGAAATTGAATGCTTCATAAATCTGCTTTAAACTTCCCCCCTCACCTTAAAGCCATGTACCACAAGTATCTGACACTTCCACTCTGGAAAAAACTCTATCTTCTTTATCCGTGCCTCAATCAGGTTGCCCTTGGCTTCTGACATTTCTGAGAAAACATTCCAAGTTTGGCCAAATTCTTCTTACAGCTAGTACTCTCTAGTCCGGACAACATATTCTGCACCCTCTCCAAAACATCCACATTCTTCTTGTTCACCACTACTTTATTTCCTGCCAATCACCTTATGTAGAGCCTAGCATCACTTTATCGATGTACAATTAATATATATAAACTATCTTATTTATTTATATTTATTGTTTTGTTTTTATTATTATTGCCATAGAACCATAGACCATTATAACACAAAAACAGGCCTTTTGGTCCTTCTTGGCTGTGCCAAACCATTTTTCTGCCTAGTCCCACTGACCTGCACCCGGCCCATATCCCTCCATACACCTCTCATCTATGTACCTGTCCAAGTTTTTCTTAAATGTTAAAAGTGAGCCTGCATTTACCACTTCATCTGGCAGCTCATTTCACACTCCCACCACTCTCTGTGTGAAGAAGCCCCCCCTAAAGTTCCCTTTAAACTTTTCCGCCTTCACCCTTAACCCATGTCCTCTGGTTTTATTTTCCCCTAGCCTCAGTGGAAAAAGCCTGCTTGCATTCACTCTGACTATACCCATCATAATTTTATATACCTCTATCAAGTCTCCCCTCATTCTTCTATGCTCCAGGCAATAAAGTCCTAACCTATTCAACCTTTCTCTGTAACTCAGTTTCTCAAGTCCCGGCAACATCCTTGTAAACCTTCTCTGCACTCTTTCAACCTTATTAATATCCTTCCTGTAATTCAGTGACCAAAACTGCACACAATACTCCAAATTTGGCCTCACCAATGCCTTATACAACCTCACCATAACATTCCAAATCTTATACTCAATACTTTGATTTATAAAGGCCAATGTACCAAAAGCTCTCTTTTACTACCCTATCAACCTGTGATCCGCTTTTAGGGAATTTTGCATCTGTAATCCTAGATCCCTCTGTTCTACTGCACTCCTCAGTGCCATACCATTTACTTTGTATGTTCTACCTTGGTTTTTCCTTCCAAAGTGCAGTACCTCACACTTGTCTGTATTAAACTCCATCTGACATTTTTAGCCCATTTTTCCAGCTGGTCTAGATCCCTCTGCAAGCTTTGAAAACCTTCCTCAACTCTCCACTACACCTCCAATCATTGTATCATCAGCAATTTTGCTGATCCAATTTACCACATTATCATCCAGATTATTGATATAGATGACAAATAAAAATGGACCCAGTATTGATCCCTGTGGCACACCACTAGTCACAGGCCTCCGCTCAGAGAAGCAATCCTCCACTACCACTCTCTGACTTCTCCCATTGAGCCAATGTCTAATCCAATTTACTACCTCACCATGTATACCTTGCGATGGAATCTTCCTAACTAACCTCCCGTGCGGAACCTTGTCAAAGGCCTTACTGAAGTCCATGTAGACATTATCCACTTCATCCACTTTCCTTGTAACCTCTTCGAAAAACTCTAATAGATTTGTTAAACATGACCTACCATGCACAAAGCCGTGTTGACTCTCCCTAATAAGTCCCTGTCTATCTAAATATTGGAAGGAGTACTAAGAGATAGGATCTACTAGTATTTAGATAGAGGTACCTACTATTACCTACTACCGATGTCAAACTTACCAGCCTATAATTTCCCAGATTACTTTTAGAGCCTTTTTTAAACAACAGAACAACATGAGCTATCATCCAATCCTCCGGCACTCACCCGTAGATACTGACATTTTAAATATATCTGCCAGGGCCCCTGCAATTTCAACGCTAGTCTCCTTCAAGGTCCGAGGGAATACCCTGTCAGATCCTGGGGATTTATCTACTCTGATTTGCCTCAAAATAGCAAGCACCTCCTTCTCTTCAATCTGTATAGGTTCCATGACCTCACTACTTGTTTGCCTTATTTCCATTGACTCCATGCCAGTTTCCTTAGTAAATACAGACGCAAAAAACCCATTTAAGATCTCCCCCATTTCTTTTGATTCCATAGATAGCCAACCACTCTGATCTTCAAGAGGACCAATTTTATCCCTCACTATCCTTTTTGCTCTTAATAAACCTGTAGAAGCTCTTTTAGATTATCCTTCACCTTGACTGCCAAAGCTACCTCATGTCTTCTTTTAGCCCTCCTGATTTCTTTCTTAAGTTTTTTTTGTACTTTTTATACTCCTCAAATACCTTATTTGTTCCCTGTTTCCTATACATGTCATATATCTCTCTCTTCTTCTTTATCAGAGTACCAATATCCCTAGAGAACCAAGGTTCCTTATTCTTATTCACTTTGCCTTTAATCCTGACAGGAACATAGAAACTCTGCACTCTCAAAATTTCTCCTTTGAAAACCTCCCACTTACCAACGACATCCTTGCCAGAGAACAACCTATCCCAATCCACACTTTTTAGATCCTTGCTCATTTCTTCAAAATTGACCTTTTTCCAGTTTAGAACCTCAACCTGAGGACCAGATCTATCTTTAACCATGATCAAGTTGAAACTAATGGTGTTATGATCACTGGAACCAAAGTGTTCCCCTACACACACTTTCATCACCTGTCCTAACTCGTGTCCTATTAGGAGATCTAATATTGCATCCTCTCTAGTCAGTACCTCTATATATTGACTGGAATAACAAATATTTTGTTCTCCTTTAGAAAAGCTACAGCACACAACAGGCCCTTTGGCCCACATTCTTGTTCCGAACATGTCCCTACCTTAAAAATTACTAGGTTTACCCATAGCCCTCTATTTTTCTAAGCTCCATGTACCTATCCAAAAGTCTCTTAAAAGACCCTATTGTATCTACTTCCACCACCGTTGTTGGCAGTCCATTCTGCGCACTCACCACTCTCTGGTAAAAAAAACTTACCCCTGACATCTCCTCTGTACCTACTCCCAAGCACCTTAAACCTGTGCCCTCTTGTGGCAGCCATTTCAGCCCTGGGGAAAAAGCCTCTGACTATCCACATGATCAATGGCTCTCAACATCTTATACACCTCTATCAGGTCACCTCTCATCCTCTGCCGCTTCAAGGAGAAAAGGCCGAGTTCACTCAACTTATTCTCATAAGGCACACTCCCCAATCCAGGCAACATCCTGTAAATCTCCTCTGCACCCTTTCTATGGTTTTCACATCCTTCCTGTAGTGAGGCGACCAGAACTGAGCACAGTACCCCAAGTGGGGTCTGACCAGGGTCCTATATAGTTGCAACATTACCCCTCAGCTTCTAAATTCAATTCCACAATTGATGAAGGCCAATACACTGTATGCCTTCTTAGCCACAGAGTCAACCTACGCAACTGCTTTAAGCGTCCTATGGACTCCGACCCCAAGATCCCTCTGATCCTCCGCACTGCCAAGAGTCTTAGCATTAATACTATATTCTGCCATCATATTTGGCTTACCAAGATGAACCACTTCACACTTATCTGGGTTGAACTCCATCTGCCACTTCTCAGCCCAGTTTACTTTACTTTACTTTATTGTCACCAAACAATTGATACTAGAGCATACAATTATCACAGTGATACTTGTTTCTGCACTTCACACTCCCTGAAGTACAAATCAAAGTAAATATAATAAAAATAAAAATTATAAATCATAATTAGAAAATAGAAAAGGGAAAGTAAGGTAGTGCAAGTCAGGTCCAGATATTTGGAAGATACGGCCCAGATCCCGGTCAGGATCTGTTCAGCAGTCTTATCACAGTTGGAAAGAAGCTGTTCCCAAATCTGGCTGTACGAATCTTCATGCTCCTGAACCTTCTCCCGGAGGGAAGTGGGACAAAAAGTGTGTTGGCTGGGTGGGTCTTGTTCTCGATTATCCTGGCAGCACTGCTCCGACAGCCTGTGATGTAAAGTGAGTCCAAGGATGGAAGATTGGTTTGTGTGATGTACTGGGCTATGTTCACGATCTTCTGCAGCTTCTTCCGGTCTTGGACAGGAAAACTTCCACACCAAGTTGCGATGCACCCTAGAAGAATGCTTTCTACGGTGCACCTATAAAAATTAGTAAGGGTTTTAGCTTTAGAAATTTAGCAAATTTCTTCAGCTTTCTCAGGAAGTAAAGGCACTGGTGGGCCTTCTTGGCAGTGGACTCTGCTTGGTTAGACCAAGTCAGGTCACTTGTGATATTCACCCTGAGGAACTTAAAGTTTTTGACCTGTTCAACCTGCGTACCACCAATGTAGATGGGGTTGTGCGGTCCGCTACTCCTTCGTCTTGCTGACATTGAGGGATAGGTTATTGTCTTCGCACCATGCCACTAGGTTCTAATTTCCTCTCTGTACTCAGACTCATCATTACCCAAGATACGGTCTACAATTATGGTGTCATCAGCAAACTTATATATTGAGTTTGATGGAAACTAGGCTACACAATCATGGGTGTACAGTGAGTATAGCAGGGGGCTGAGTACACAGCCTTGTGGGGCACCAGTGTTCAGAGTGATTGTAGAGGAGAGCTTGACCCCTATTTTTACAGCCTGGGTCCTGTCATTCTATCAATGTTTTGCATTAGTTTTGCATCCTATCAATGTCCTGCTGTAACCTTTACACTTGTATACTGGAAATGACATTAAACAGCCTTGAATCTTGTAATAAGATGACTAGAGCTATTTTCAATACTCAAAATGTGGCCATGTATAACTGCATCATGACTTCCCACTTTAGTATTCAAATCCCCAACTGTTGAAAGCAAGTGTGCCATAGACCTTCCTATCACCCTGTCTCCTTTATTGAGTTGTCACTTTCAAGGAGCTGTGAATTCATATCCCTCTGTACATCAATGCTCCAAACAGTACTGTTAATGACTGTATATTTTCTTTTGACATTTGACCTCCTGAAGTAAGACACCTTACATTTGTTGGAATAAATCCTGGATGAGAACCTAGTATGTATTGATGACAGAAGAAGCAATACTCGAGTGATCAAAAGCAAGCAGTTATTATTAACACAAGAGATTTTGCAGATGCCGGAAATCCAGGGTTAGACACACAAAACATTTGAGGAACTCATCAGGTCAGGCAGCAGTTGTAGAAATGAATGAACAATTGACGTTTCAGGCCAAGTGCCTTCTTCAGGACAGAAAAAAAGAAGGGGGAAGTGCCAGAAAAAAGTTGGGAGAGGTTATGGAGAACTATCTAGAACAGAGGTTCCCAGCCTGTGGTCCATGAACTCCTTGCTTAATGGTATTGGCCCATGGCATAAAAGCATTTGTGAACCCCTGATCTAGGAGCCAGGTGGGTAGGAAAGATGGAGAAGGAATCTGATAAAAAAGGAGGAGGCCATAGACTGATATATCAGAATGGAAATGAGGTTAGGAATTAAAATGGCCTGGTAGCCAACCATTTTGCCATGTTGAAGTCACTCTCAGGGTGGAGGAGCAACACCTCATATTCTGTCTAGGTAGTCTCCAACCTAATCGCATGAACATCAATATCTCCTTCTGGTAATGTTTTTCCTCCCTTCTTCCTTTCTTCTATTCCCCACTCTGGTGTCTTACTTCTCCTCCCCTGGTGCCCCTCCTTCTTCCCTCCTTTCCTATCAGATTCCGTCTTCTCTAGCCTGTTACCCTTCCCACCCACCTGGCTTCAACTATTACCTTCTAGCTAGTCCTCCTCCTCCTTCTCTCACCTATTTATTCTGGCTTTTCCTTCCATTCTTTCTGATCCTGCAAAAAATAGAGTAATAGAGTGCCATGGGTAACTTTAGGTAAGTTCTAAAGTAAATACATGTTCGGCACAGCATTGTGGGCCGAAGGACCTGTATTCTGCTGTAGGTTTTCTATATTTCTATCCAAAATGTCAACTGTTTATTAATTTCGAACAGTTATCATTGTTTGATTTCTAAATCAAACAATGATAACTATTAAAGGAAAGATATGTCGATCCTGGTGAGAGTTGAGAGGAAATTACAGAAGCATGATTCCAGGAATGAAAAGCTTGAAGTATGAGGAATGTTTAATTTCTATGGCCTATGCGCAATGCAATTCAGAAGGATGAGGGTGAACCTCACTGAAACCTAATGAATGCTGAAATGCTTGGATAGACTGACATGGAGATATAGTTTCCATTAGTAGTTGAGTCTGATCGGAGTAGAATAACAGCTTCAGAATAAAAGTACATCCCTTTAAAACAGATGAGGATAAACTTCTTCAGGCAGAGAACAGTGAATATGTCAAAATTATTGCCACAGTGAAGTTCAAGTCATTGGGTGTCCCTAAGGTGGAGATTTATAACTTCTTGATTAATTAACAGATTGAAGGTTAAAAGGAGAAAGTGTGAGAATGGGGTTTACAAAATCAGCCATAATTGAATGGGGGAACAGACTTGATGGCCAAATGGCCTACTTCTTCTCCTATATCTTCTTGTCTTGTGGTTTTACTGATGCAAGCTGTAACTCTTCTTTCAGTAATTTTACGTGGATTGTTGGCAAGACAAAAGAATTGAGTTTAAACATCTCACTGATTAATAATGGAGAAGATTCGTATCTCACCACTATGTACCTTTGCTATCCAACAAACTTTTACTTCAAGGAGATTTCAAAGTCTGAGGTAAGATGAAATTCCAAACAAGGGATTACAGCTGAAGCACTGGAGGAATTTTATCCCCAGGCAAAGAAAGGTTATGCTTGATTTTAAATAAAATCACAGAACAGTTGAAGTTTCTTAGGCTCCTTGTGTAATTTTAACTGATCTGTATTGCTTGTTTAAGAATATTTTTTCTGGGGTCATACAGATTATTGTTCCATGGAGTTGGGCAGATCGACATAGGCCACTTGATCACATGATACATTTGCACCTTGCATGAAGTTAGACTCACATTTTGGACTCCAGTGTCTTCCTTTGAATTAATTTAATGTTTTCCAGTTACAAAACACAACAGTGGTGAAGAGGTATTTTTAAAAAGAACGCAAGATAGCTACTGACCTGTTGAAGCTTAGCGAGACATTGGAACTATATATTAAAAAAATTGCAATGAATGAAAAAACACAGCCCAACACATGCAAAGGCTAGCGAGTTAAAAAATAAGGCAGGAAATGGAAGAATTCACAGGTTCATGAAGATTGAATACCAGATGATAATAATCACCAAAAAAAAGCAGAAATGCCTATGTCAGAAAAATGTACGTGTTTGATTACACAACAGATAACTGGAATATGTATACTGAGCTAATCAAACAGTATTTTAAAGCAAATGGAATAGCCAATGAGAAACAAGTACTAATTTTGCTGAGTGCATTGGGTTTAAAGGCATACAGTTTGCTTCAAAGTTTAACTACTCCAACCAAACCAGCAGATCACTGCTATTGTGAAAGTAATGCAGGACTACTTAGAAATAAAACCATTGCTGTTTGCAGAACGCTTTAGATTTCGTAAGCAGAATCAAAAAGAAAGTGAGTCCATTTCAGCATATGTGGCTGACTTGAAGAGATTGTCTGAGCATTGTCAGTTCAGTAATGGGCTTAATGATACATTGAGATATCATTTAGTTTGTGGAATCTTACAAGAAAGCATTCAAAAACAGCTCCTAACTAAAGCATAACTTACATTTTAAAAAGCAGTTGAAATTGATGCATCGATGGAAACAGGAGAGAGACACACACAATTGAGTTGCAGTCAGGGATGAAATAGAACGTGACCAAAATTGCAATGTCTAAGCAAAAGGTTTCAAAGGATTAGGCATGGTATGACTAATGTCCTGAACTGTGTATCATAGGAAAGGTAGATGAGCTCAAGGTATGGATCGACACCTGGAATTGTGATATTGTAGCTATTAGTGAGACTTGGTTGCAGGAGGGATAGGACTGGCAGCTCAATATTCCAGGGTTCTGTTGTTTTAGATGTGACAGAGCAGGAGGGATTAAATGAGGAAGAGAGGTGGTATTACTAGTCAAAGAAATTGTCACAGCAGTTCTCAGTCAGGACAGACCGGAGAACATGTCTAGTGAGAAGTTCTGGGTGGAGCTGAGTAATAAGAAATGTATGGCCATATTAATGGAGCCATATTAAAGAACACCCAACAGTCTGAGGGATTTGGAGGAACAAATTTGTAGACAGATAGCAGAATGTTGCAAGAAACATAAGGTTGTTATAGTAGGTCATTTAACTTTCCTCATATTGACCAGGAATCCCATACTGTAAAAGGACTAGATGGGATAGAATTTGTCAACACACACAAAATGCTGGTGGAACACAGCAGGCCAGGCAGCATCTATAAGGAGAAGCACTGTCGACGTTTCGGGCCGAGACCCTTCATCAGGACTAACTAGAAGGAAAGATACTAAGAGATTTGAAAGTAGTGGGGGGAGGGGGAAATGCAAAATGATAGGAGAAGACCGGAGGGGGTGGGATGAAGCTAAGAGCTGGAAAGGTGATTGGCGAAAGTGATACAGAGCTGGAGAAGGGAAAGGATCTTGGGATGGGAGGCCTCGGGAGAAAGAAAGGGGGGAGGAAGCACCAGAGGGAGGTGGAGAACAGGCAGAGTGATGGGCAGAGAGAGAGAAAAAAAAACAACTACTAAATATGTCAGGGATGGGGTAAGAAGGGGAGGAGGGGCATTAACGGAAATTAGAGAAGTCAATGTTCATGCCAGCAGTTTGGAGGCTACCCAGCCAGTATATAAGGTGTTGTTCCTCCAACCTGAGTTTGGATTCATCTTGACAATAGAGGAGGCCATGGATAGACATATCAGAATGTGAATGGGATGTGGAATTAAAATGTGTGGCCACTGGGAGATCCTGCTTTCTCTGGCGGACCGAGCGTAGGTGTTCAGCGACCCGACACAGACTGGGAGACCATTTCCCTTCTCCAGCTCTGTATCACTTTCGCCAATCACCTTTCCATCTCTTAGCTTCATCCCACCCCCTCCGGTCTTCTCCTATCATTTCGTATTTCCCCCAACCCCCACTACTTTCAAATCTCTTAGTATCCTTCCTTTCAGTTAGTCCTGACGAAGGGCCTCGGCCCGAAACATCGACAGTGCTTCTCCTTATAGATGCTGCCTGGCCTGCTGTGTTCCACCAGCATTTTGTGTGTGTTGTTTGAATTTCCAGCATCTGCAGATTTCCTCGTGTTTGCTCATAGAATTTGTCAAATGTGTTCAAGCACATCTCTTTAATCAATACATAGAAGTCCCAATGAGAGAATGAGCAATACTTGATCTGCTATTAGGGAATGAGACAGGGCAGGTAGCAGTAGCTTGTATAGGGGAACACTTTACATCTAGTGATCACAATGGCATTAGATTCTAAGTAAATAAGGAAAAAGATAATTCTGGTCCATGGGTTGAGATACCAAATTGGAGAAAAGGAAATTTTCATGGTATCAGAAAGTATCTGTCAAGTGTGGATTGGAGCAGGCTGTTTTCTGGCAAAGGTGTACTTGGTAAGTGGGAGGCATTCTAAAGTGAAATTTTGAGAATAGAAAGCTTGTATGTGCCTGTCAGAAAAAAAAAGGTAAAGAGAACAGGTTCAGGAAACCTTGGTTTTCAATAGTTAAGGGAAAAAAGAGAAACGTTGAAGGTATAGACAAATAGAGACAAATGAAGTGCTTATGGAGTATAAGAAATGCAAGAGAACACTCAAGAAAGAAATATGGAAGGCTAAAAGACATAAGGTTGCCTTACCTGACCAGGTGAAGCAGAATCATAAGGGATTCTGTAGATATGTTCAGATCAAAAGGATTGCAAGGGACAAAATTAGTCCTCTGGAAGATCAGAATGTTAATCCAGGTGGGGAACTAAAAGAGATAGCAGAGATCTTAAATGATTTTTTTGCATTTGTATTTACTCTGGAGACAGACACAGAGTCTAGAGAAATGAGACAAAATAGCAATGACTTCATGGGCCCTATACAGATTACACAGGATGAGGTGTTTGATCTTGAGGCAAATTAGGACGTATAAATCTGCAGGGCCTGACAAGGTGTTCCCTTGGACTCTGTGGAAAGCAAGTGCAGAAATTGGTGGGGCCCTAGCAAGGATATTTAAATCATACTTAGTGACAGGTGAGATATTGGGGAATTAGAGGATAACCATTGTTGTTCCACTGTTGAAGAAAGGTTCTAAAACAAATCAGGAGATTACAGGCTGGTTAGCTTGATATCAGTGGTAGGGAAAGTTATTGGAAGGTATTCTAAGGGACTGAATATATAAGTATTTGGTTAGACATGGACTGGTTAAGAATAGTCAGCATGGCTTCATACATGGTAGGTTATGTCTAACCAAACTTATAGACTGTTTTGAGGAAGCTACCATGTAAGTGGGTGAAGGCAAAGCAGTGGATGTTCTCTACATGGACTTTAGCAAGGCATTTGACAAGGTCCCACATGGGAGGTTGGTTAAGAAGGTTCATTCGCTGGGCATTCAGGATAAGGTAGAAAATTTGATTAGACATTGGCTTAGTGGGAGAAGCCAGAGAGTTGTGGTAGATGGTTGCCGCTCTCTCTGGAGGTCTGCAACTAGCGGAGTACGGAAGGGATCGGTGCTGTGTCCATTGTTGTTTGTAATCTATATCAATGTAATTAACTGGATCAGAAAGTTTGTGTTTCACTCCAAGATATACTATCATGGCTTGCAGCGGGATCTGGATCAGCTGGAAAAATGATAGATGGAATTTAATGTAGACAGGTGTGAAGTATTGTACTTCAGTAGTACCAACCAGAGTGAGTCTTTCACAGTGAACTGTAGGGCACTGAGGGGTGCTGAAGAGCAAAGGGATCTGGGAATACAGGTTCATAATTCATTGGAAGTGGTGACACAGGAATGCTTTTGGCACATTGGCCTCTGTCAATCAAAGTATTGAGTACAGAAGATAGGATGTTATGTTGAAGTTGTATAAGACATTGTTGAGGCCTAATTTGGAGTATTATATGCAGTTTTGGTCACCTACCTACAGGAAAGATGTAAACAAGGTTGAAAGAGTACAGAGAAAATGTACAATGTTGCTACTGGGTCTGGAGGATCTGAGTTATATAGAAAAATTGAATAGGTTAGAACTGTATTCCTTGGAATATAGAAGACTGAAAGAAAATTTGATAGAGGTATACAAAATTATGAGGGATATAGATAGGGTAAATGCAAGCAGGCTTTTTCCACTAAGACTGGGTGGGACCACAGTTAGAAATCATAGGTTAAAGGTGAAAGCTGAAAAGCTTAAGGGGAACATGAGGGGAAACTTCTTTACTCAGAGGGTGGTGAGAGTGTGGAATGTGCTGCCAGTGGTGCAGGTAAGCTCAATTACAATATTTAAGAGAAGTTTGGATAGGTTTATTGATGATAGGGGTGTGAAACGCTATGGTCAAGTTGCAGGTTGATGGGAGTAGGCAGGCTAAATGCTTTGGCACAGAATGGATGGGCTGGAGAGCCTATTTCTGCAGCATACTTTTCTATGACTCTATAGCCTCCAACAGAAATCGGCCTAGATGAGCAAATTGTATTACCATTATGGCAGGGGCTCACATACACCAGACCAATTTAGGCTTGATGCTGAAACTTACAGGAAATACAACAAAGATACACACAAAAAGCATATCATGAACAAAGTGGATGAGCTTAGAGTGTGGATCAGTACTTGGAGCTATCATGTTGTGGCCATTACAAAGACTTGGATGGCTCAGGGGCAGGAATGGTTACTTCGAATGCCAGGCTTTAGATGTTCCAGAAAGGACAGGGAGGGAGGCAAAATAGGTGGTGGTGTGGCACTGCTTATTAGAGATAGGTTCACGGCTGCAGAAAAGGAGGAAGTCATGGAGGGATCGTCTACTGTATCTCTGTGGGTGGAAGTTAGAAACAGGAAGAGGTCAATAACTCTTCTGGGTGTTTTCTTTTTATAAATCACCCAACGGTAACAGGGACATCAAAGAGCAGATAGGGAGACAGATTCTGCAATGGTGCAATAATAAGAGGGTTGTCGTGGTGGGAGATTTTAATTTCCCCAATATTGACTGGCATCTCCCTAGAGCAAGGGGTTTAGGTGGGGTGGAGTTTGTCAGGTGTGTTCAGGAAGGTTTCATGACACAATATGTAAATAGATCTACAAGAAGAGAGGTGGTACTTGATCTGGTATTGGGAAATGAACCTGGTCAGGTGTCAGGTCTCTCAGTGGGAGAGCATTTTGGAGATAGTGATCATAATTCTATCTCCTTTACCATAGCATTGGAGAGAGATAGGAACAGACAAATTTGGAAAGTGTTTAATTGGAGTAAGGGGAAAATGAAGCTACCAGGCAGGAACTTGGAAGCATAAATTGGGAGCAAATGTTCTCAGAGAAATGTATGGCAGAAATATGGCAAATGTTTATTGGATATTTGCTTGGCATTCTGCATAGGTACGTTCCAATGAGATAGGAAAAGAAACAGGAACCATGGTGTACAAAGGTTGTTGAAAACCTAGTCAAGAAGAAAAGAAAATCTTATGATAGGTTCAAAAACTTGGTTAATGACAGAGATCTAGAAAATTATAAGGCTAGCAGGAAGGAGCTTAAGAATGAAATTAGGAGAGCCAGAAGGGGCCATGAGTAGGCCTTGGTGAGGAAGTGGAGGGATGGGTTAGTAAATTTGCTGATGACACAAAGGTTGGGCGTGTTGTGGATAGTGTGGAGGGCTGTCAGAGTTTACAGCAGGACGTCGAAAGGATGCAAAACTGGGCTGAGAAGTGGCAGATGGAGCTCAACCCAGAGTGTGTGAGGTGGTTCATTTTAGTAGGTCAAATATGATAGCAGAATATAGTATTAATGGTAAGATTCTTGGCAGTTTGGCTTGCTAGTTGTTGTATTTCATTATCATGAACCCCATTCCCATAAGGGTTAACTTTTCTCCAGTACAAGTCCTTAGTTGGATATCTGCAGGCTTCAGTGTGAAGGATCAGAGGGATCTTGGGATCCGAGCTGTGCAGGTTGACTATGTGGTTAAAAAGGCATACCATGTCTTGGCCTTCATCAACCGTGGGATTGAGTTCAAGAGCTGAGAGGTAATGTTACAGCTCTATAGGACCCTAGTCAGACCCCACTTGCAGTACTGTGCTCAATTCTGATCACCTCACTACTGGAAGGATGTGGAAACTATAGAAAGAGTGCAGGGGAGATTTACAAGGATGTTGCCTGGATTGGAGAACATGCCTTATGTGAAGAGGTTGAGTGAACTTGGCCTTTTCTCCTTGGAGCGACGGAGGATGAGAGGTGACCTGATAGAGGTGTATAAGATGATAAGAGGCATTGATTGTGTGGATAGTCTGAGGCTTTTTCCCAGGGCTGAAATGGCTAACATGAGAGGGCACAGTTTTAAGGTGCTTGGAAGTAGGTACAGAGGAGATGTCAGGGGTAAGTTTTGTTTTGTTTTGTTTTCTTACACAGAAAGTGGTGAGTTGATGGAATGGGCTGATGGTGATAGTGATGGAGGCAGACATGATAGGGTCTTTTAAGAGACTCCTGGAGAGGTACATGGAGCTTGGAAAAATAGAGGGCTATGGGTAACCCTAGGTAATTTCTAAAGTACATGTTCGGCACAGCATCGTGGACCAAAGGGCCTGTATTGTGCTGTAGGTTTTCTCTGTTTCTATTTTACCATTATGTCAAGCAGACAAAAATAGTTGGACAGTACATTGAAGAGAAAAAGCTTAAAAGTCAAATTTCAGTTTCAGAAAGAGCACTAATCTGCATGCTGATTATGAAAAATCAAATCATAATGAGAATGATGCAGACTGTGTACCCTAGAGATTTCCAATGTGAAAACTAACAATAAACAAGCAATATGGCTTACACCAGAAGTAAACGGCAAATTAACTAAAATGGAATTGGACATTGGTTCAGTTGTTTCAGTCATACCACAAAATGAGTTTGGGAGGGATGACGTCTTTTAGTCAAATAGTACAGAAATTTAATATACCCAACAAGGATCTTTTTTGTTTCTTTCAGATAAGAGATTATATACAGAAAAAAAAAATCATTGTTAACTGGTTTCTATAGTTCCAACATAGAAAAGAGGATGTTTTGTTCTAAGGGTGAAGTCTCTATTAGTACTTTTTACAACATCCTGAGGGAATGAATGTACTTGTGGAGAGGCTGAGCAGCTGGGAAGGGACAGGGAGGAAAAGCTGGGAGTAGAAATTACAGCTGAAACATGAGAAGACAACTGTGATAATGCAAAGAAAATTTCAGTTTGTAATAGAACTAAAGCATTGCAACTCAAAATTCTGCTTAGAGCCCATCTGACTCCAGATCGTCTCTCGAAATTTAAGACGGGGGTTTCCCCAATGTATTCTAAATGTAAAGTAAATACTGGAACTTTCACCCACTGTTTTGGACTTGTCCCAAACTTCAGGCATGCTGGAGTGATATTTTGGGTGAAGTGAAAATGATTCTGAAGATGGAGCTTGAACTGGACCCAGTGTCTTTTCTCTTAGGCTTACCCAGCAGTCATATTATTAAAGCACATCAGAAAAAACTTTTTAACATCCTGACTTTTTGTGCAAGGAAGTACATTTTACTTTGTTGGATATCCGATATGGCCCCTGGACTTCTTGGTTGGCGTAAACTTATCATGGAATACATTCCTTTGGACTTTTTGACATTTATGGTACACTCAAAAACAAATAGTTTTCATAAAACATGGCAACCTTTTCTGCAGTATGTAGATGTAAACCTGTCTGCTATACTAATAAAGGCTTTTGTATAGGATGTTGTGGTGATGTCTATATTTTGATGGAAGTGTTCTGATAGCTGATATCTGTGAGGGTAAGAAATGTAAATGTAATTGTATCTGGAAATCGGAAGTTTTGTTATGCTGACCAAAAAATAAAAAATAAAATTTAAAAAAAGAGTTTGAACAGCACTTCAAAGATACTGAACTGAAGCCTGCAGATATCCAACTAAGGACTTGTACTGGAGAAAAGTTAACCCTTATGGGAATGGAGTTCATGCTAATGAAATACAACAACCAACAAGCCACATTGAGCTTGTATGTGGTTAAAAAAAAACAGAAGGACTAGCATTGTGGGGTTGTGATTGGCTGAGACAACTGGAACTTGATTGGAAATCTACCCACCATTTGCATGCCACATTCTCTACAATAAAGTCAACTGGAACTGAATTAAGCAAAGTACTGGATAATGTCACAACTGTCTCCATGCTGTATGCCATGAACCATTGCCCAACAGAGGTCAAACAGGTGCTGATACCAACCTTTGTGCCGCTGGTTGAAAAGCATATTGGACCAAGAAAAGACCATACTGCTCAGAGGAAACATAAAAGTGACAAAAACAGTGATCCAACTACAACAGGTAATATACCTATATCTAAGAAAGCCACTGATAAGATAATCAGGCAATTACTTGCAAAATGTAGCTATGTTTTAAGTTGGAAGAGTGTTCAAGGAGCTTCAGGAAAGTTGCAAGCATTTGGCCTCTGAGTATAAGGGACCAGAATCTATCCTGCATGCAATAAAGCTATTGCATGAAATTTAATTGGGAGACAAAAAACTGCTTATAAAAGTAGATGCAAAGACCAAAGCCTAGCTGAATGAATGGAAGGACAAAAAGAAAGGAATCAATGGAGATACAAAAACAGGGGATTTGTCAGATGACGTTGTGGATTGTAACCATTTATAACCATATAACAATTACAGTACGGAACCAAGCCATCTTGGCCCTTCTAGTCCATGCCGAACACTTACACTCACCTAGTCCCACCTACCCGCACTCAGCCCATAACCCTCCATTCCTTTCCTGTCCATATACCTATCAAATTTTACTTTAAATGACAATATTGAACCTGCCTCTATCACTTCTACTGGAAGCTTGTTTCACACAGCTACTGCTCTCTGAGTAAAGAAATTCCCCTTCGTGTTACCCTTAAATTTTTGCCCCCTAACCCTCAACTCATTTCCTCTTGTTTGAATCTTCCCTGCTCTCAATGGAAAAAGCCTATCCACGACAACTCCATCTATCCCTCTCATAATTTTAAATACCTCTATCAAGTACCCCCTCAACCTTCTACGCTCCAAATAATAAAGACCTAACTTATTCAACCTTTCTCTGTAACTTAGGTGCTGAGACCCAGGTAACATTCTAGTAAATCTCCTCTGCATTCTCTCTATTTTGTTGACATCTTTCCTATAATTCGGTGACCAGAACTGTACACAATACTCCAAATTTGGCCTCACCAATGCCTTGTACAATTTTAACATTACATCCCAACTCCTATACTCAATGCTCTGATTTATAAAGGCCAACATATCAAAAGCTTTCTACATCACCCTATCCACATGAGATTCCACCTTCAGGGAACTATGCACCATTATTCCTAGATCACTCTGTTCTACTGCATTCCTCAATGCCCTACCATTTACCATGTATGTCCTATTTTGATTAGTCCTACCAAAATGTAGCACCTCACACTCATCAGCATTAAACTCCATCTGCCATCTTTCAGCCCACTCTTCTAACTGGCCTAAATCTCTCAGCAAGCTTTGAAAACCTACTTCATTATCCACAACGTCACCTATCTTAGTATCATCTGCATACTTACTAATCCAATTTGTCACCCCATCATCCAGATCCGTAATGTATATCACAAACAACACTGGACCCAGTACAGATCCCCATGGCACACCACTAATCACCGGCCTCCAACCTGACAAACAGTTATCCACCACTACTCTCTGGCATCTCCCATCCAGCCACTGTTGAATCTATTTTACTCCTTCAATATTAATACCTAACGATTGAACCTTCCTAACTAACCTTCCATGTGGAACCTTGTCAAAGGCCTTACTGAAGTCCATATAGACAACATCCACTGCTTTACCCTCATCAACTTTCCTTGTAACCTCTTCAAAATATTCAATAAGATTTGTCAAACATGACCTTCCATGCACAAATCCATGTTGACTGTTCCTAATTAGACCCTGTCTATCCAGATAATTATATATACCATCTCTAAGAATACTTTCCATTAATTTACCCACCACTGATGTCAAACTTACAGGCCAATAATTGCTAGGTTTACTCTTAGAACCCTTTTTAAACAATGGAACCACATGAGCAATACGCCAATCCTCCAGCACCATCCCTGTTTCTAATGAGATTTGAAATATTTCTGTCAGAGACCCTGCTATTTCTACACTAACTTCATCAAGGTCCTAGGGAATATCCTGTCAGGATCCAGAGACTTATCCACTTTTATATTCTTTAAAAGCACCAGTACTTCCTCTTCTTTAATCATCATAGTTTCCATAACTTCCCTACTTGTTTCCCTTACCTTACACAATTCAATATCCTTCTCCTTAGTGAATACCGAAGAAAATAAATTGTTCAAAATCTCCCCCATCTCTTTTGGTTCCACACATAGCTGTCCACTCTGATTCTCTAAGGGATCAATTTTATCCCTCACTATCCTTTTGCTATTAATATAACTGTAGAAACCCTTTGGATTTATTTTTACCTTACTTGCCAAAGCAACCTCGTATTTTCTTTTAGCTTTTCTAATTTCTTTCTTAAGATTCTTTTTACATTCTTTATATTCCTCGAGCACTTCATTTACTCCATGCTGCCTATATTTATTGTAGAGCTCTCTCTTTTTCCTAACCAAGTTTCCAATATCCCTTGAAAACCATGGTTCTCTCAAACTTTTAACCTTTCCTTTCAACCTAACAGGAACATAAAGATCCTGTACCCTCAAAATTTCACCTTTAAATAACCTCCATTTCTCTATTACATCCTTCCCATAAAACAAATTGTCCCAATCCACTCCCTCTAAATCCTTTCGCATCTCCTCAAAGTTAACCTTTCTGCAATCAAAAATCTCAACCCTGGGTCCAGTCCTATCCTTCTCCATAATTATATTGAAACTAATGGCATTGTGATCACTGGACCCAAAGTGCTCCCCAACATGTACCTCCGTCACCTGACCTATCTCATTCCCTAACAGGAGATCCAACACTGCCCCTTCTCTAGTTGGTACCTCTATGTATTGCTGCAAAAAACTATCCTGCACACATTTTACAAACTCCAAACCATCTTGCCCTTTTACAGGCAACACGAGTGAATCTACAGATGCTGGAAATAAATAAAAAACACAAAATGCTGGCAGAACTCAGCAGGCCAGACAGCATCCATGGGAGGAGGTAGTGATGACGTTTCGGGCCAAAACCCTTCATCAGGATGAATCTCCTGATGAAGGGTTTTGGCCCAATACGTCGTCACTACCTCCTCCCATAGATGCTGTCTGGCCTGCTGAGTTCTGCCAGCATTTTGTGTTTTTTATTTGCCCTTTTACAGAATGGGTTTCCCAGTTTGTGTGGAAAATTAAAATCTCCCACAATCATAACCTTGTGCTTACCACAAATATTTCTTCTTGATGTGGAAATCAAGAAGAGAGATCAGTTCATAAAAGAGGCAAAAAAAGAATACTGCAGTGAACTAAATGCACCTTCTCAAGATCAAGATGCACAAGCTAGAAGAAGAAAAAGGAAGGAGAAGAAAAGTGTCCAGAGCTATCAGAAGCACTTTCTGCAGCCTCAGAATCGATTCCAACAACCATCACAGAGGAGGCCCCAGAACCTGAGATTGTTTCACAGCCATAAGTGTCACCTGCCAATCAGAGGATCCATCTTGTCAGGAAAGACATTATTACACAACAGTAAGAAATCCTCTAGAGCAATAAAATCTTTTGGCCTGAGTGGGACAATTTAAAATTTACTACGCTATGGATGTCTGTATAGTGCTTGTATTATATAGTACACTGTGTATATCTTTAAGATGCATTCTCTATTGAGTTAGAGTTTATAGCTAAGCAGGAAGGTGTGTTATCATTTTCATATTTCAGTAATATTTAAGTAATCTTGTAAATATATTATTTGATTAAGCATTATTTGTTTATATAATTCATAATGGTTACATGTAAAAATACATGAATTACATACTTCATCATGCTATCACTTGATATTTGTGTGCCTCGCTTGAAGTAAACACCAAGTTGGACTCACATTTAACACTCTTGTGCCTTCCTTTGAATTAGTTTAAATGTTTTGAGATTACAAAAAATAATACTCATGAATCATATTCCTAACTATCCTTTCCAGTAATTACTTAACCACTGAAGTGAGATTCACCAGTCTATAGTTTCCAGGATTACCCCTATTTTCCTCGTTAAAGGATGAAACATTAGCTGCTCACCAGTCCTCTAAAACCTTGCCTGTGCCGAGAGAAGACACAAAGATCTTGGTCAAAGGCCTAGCAATCTTAGCTCTTGTTTTTCTCTTTAATCTGGAATATCTCACATCAGGCTCTGGGGTTTATCCACCTCAATCTTCTTCAAGAGACCCAACACAATCTCTTCTTTATCGCAAAATTCTCTAGCGTAACAGCACACTCCACTCTGATCTCACTGTTCTCTACATTCTTCCCCTGGTAAATACAGTTACAAAACACTCAAATTTAAGACGTGATCCAGACCTTCCAACTATAGGTATGTAGTATGTTCCCTCCTTTACCCTGAGAGGTTCTACCCTCTCCCTAGTTATAGCCCATAAAGTATAGGAGCAGAATTAGGCCATTTGGCCATCATGTCTGCTCCGCCATTTCATCATGGCTGATTCAATTTTCCTCTCGGCCCCAATCTCCTGCCTTCTCCCTGTATCCCTTCATACCCTGACCAATCAAGAATCTATCAACCCCTGCCTAAAAATAAATAAAGACTTGGCCTCCACAGCTGCCTGTGGCAAAGAATTGCACAGATTCACCACTCTCTGGCTAAAGAAATTCCTCCTCATCTCTGTTCTAAAAGGATGCCCCTTTGTTCTGAGGCAGTGTCCTCTGGTCCTAGACTCTTCCACCACAGGAAACTTCCTCTACACATCCACTCTATCAAGGCCTTTCACCATTTGATAGGATTCCAATGAGGTCACCCCTCATTCTTCTGAATTCTAGTGAAAACAGGCCCAGAGCCATCAAACATTCTTCATTGACAAGCCATTCAATCCTGGAATCATTTTCATGAACCTCCTTTGAACCCTCTCCAGTTTCAGCATGTCCTTTCCAAGACAAGAGGCCCAAACCTGCTCACAATACTCCAAGTCAGGACTCAACAGTGCTTTATAAAGTTTCAACATTACATCCTTGCTTTTATATTCTAGTGCTTGTGAAATGAGTGCTAACATTACATAACTGTGGTAAACTATGTATACCTGTCTGGACACACCCCTCTGCTGACTGCTCGTGTGGCTCCTCCCACAGACCCCTGCATAAAGGCGATTGGGGCACTGCTCCTCCCTCAGTCTCCGAGATGTCGTGCTCCCTTTTTGCTGTTAATAAAAGCCTATCATTCGCTTCCACTCTCCGAGAGTTATTGATGGTGCATCAATAGCCATATAACCATATAACAATTACAGCACAGAAACAGGCCATCTCGGGCCTTCTAGTCCGTGCTGAATGCTTACTCACACCTAGTCCCATCGACCTGCATTCAGCCCATAGCCCTCCATTCCTTTCCTGTCCATATACCTATCCAATTTTACTTTAAATGACAATATCGAACCTGCCTCTACCACTTCTACTGGAAGCTCATTCCACACAGCTACCACTCTCTGAGTAAAGAAGTTCCCCCTCATGTTACCTCTAAACTTTTGCCCCCTAACTCTCAACTCATGTCCTCTTGTTTAAATCTCCCCTTCTCTCAATGGAAAAAGCCTATCCACGTCAACTCTATCTATCCCCCTCATAATTTTAAATACCTCTATCAAGTACCCCCTCAACCTTCTACACTCCAAAGAATAAAGACCTAACTTGTTCAACCCTTCTCTGTAACTTAGGTGCTGAAACCCAGGTAACATTCTAGTAAATCTTCTCTGTACTCTCACTATTTTGTTGACACCTTTCCTATAATTCGGTGACCAGAACTGTACACAATACTCCAAATTTGGCCTTACCAATGCTTTGTACAATTTTAACATTACATCCCAAATCCTATACTCAATGCTCTGATTTATAAAGGCCAGCAAACCAAAAGCTTTCTTCACCACCCTATCCACAAGAGATTCCAACTTCAGGGAACTATGCACCATTATTCCTACATCATTCTGTTCTACTGCATTCTTCAATGCCCTATCATTTACCATGTATGTCCTATTTTGATTAGTCCTACCAAAATGTAGCACCTCACACTCATCAGCATTAAACTCCATCTGCCATCTTTCAGCCCACTCTTCTAACTGGCCTAAATATCTCTGCAAGCTTTGAAAACCTACTTCATTATCCACAATGCCACCTATCTTACCTATCTTAGTATCATCTGCATACTTACTAATCCAATTTGCCACCCCATTATCCAGATCACTAATGTATATGACAAACAACACTGGACCCAGTACAGATCCCTGAGGCACACCACGAGTCACCGGCCTCCAACCTGACAAACAGTTATCCACCACTCGTCTCTGGCATCTCCCATCCAGCCACTGTTGAATCCATTTTTATTCCTTCAATATTAATACCTAACGATTGAACCTTCCTAACTAACCTTCCGTGCAGAACCTTGTCAAAGGCCTTACTGAAGTCTATATAGACAACATCCACTGCTTTACCCTAGTCAACTTTCCTAGTAACCTCTTCAAAATATTCAATAAGATTTGTCAAACATGATCTTCCACACACAAATCCATGTTGACTGTTCCTAATCAGACCCTGTCTATCCAGATAATTATATATACTATCGCTAAGAATACTTCCCATTAATTTACCCACCACTGACGTCAAACTTACAGGCCTACTCCATGCTGCCTATGTTTATTGTAGATATCTCTCTTTTACTGAACCAAGATTCCAAGTTTCCAAGTTTCCAATATACATTGAAAACCATGGCTCTCTCAAACTTTTAACCTTTGCTTTCAATCTAACAGGAACATAATGATTCTGTACCCTCAAAATTTCACCTTTAAATAACCTCCATTTCACTATTACATCCTTCCCATAAAACAAATTGTCCTAAGGGAAATTAGGGATAGTATCAAGTCCAAAGAAGAAACATATAAATTAGCAAAAAAAGCGGCACACCTGAGGACTGGGAGAAATTCAGAGACCAGCAGAGGAGGACAAAGGGCTTAATTAGGAAAGGGAAAAAAGATTATGAGAGAAAGCTGGCAGGGAACATAAAAACTGACTGTAAAAGCTTTTATAGATACATGAAAAGAAAAAGATTGGTCAAGACAAATGTAGGTCCCTTACAGTCAGAAACAGGTGAATTGATCATAGGGAACAAAGACATGACAGACCAATTGAATAACTACTTTGGTTCTGTCTTCACTAAGGAGAACATAAATAATCTTCTGGAAATAGTAAGGGACTGAGGGTCTAGTGAGATGGAGGAACTGAGGGAAATACATGTTAGTAGGGAAGTGGTGTTAGGTATATTGAAGGGATTAAAGGCAGATAAATCCCCATGGCCAGATGGTCTGCATCCCAGGGTGCTTAAGGAAGTAGCCCAAGAAATAGTGGATGCATTAGTGATAATTTTTCAAAACTCCTTAGATTCTGGATTAGTTCCTGAGGATTGGAGGGTGGCTGATGTAACCCCACTTTTTAAAAAAGGAGGGAGAGAGAAATGGGGGAATTATAGACTGGTTAGTCTGACATCGGTGGTGGGGAAAATGCTAGGGTCGGTTATCAAAGATGTGATAACAGCACATTTGGAAAGAGGTGAAATCATCAGACAAAGTCAGCATGAATTTGTGAAAGGAAAATCATGTCTGACGAATCTTATAGAATTTTTTGAAGATGTAACTAGTAGAGTGGATAGGGGAGAGCCAGTGGATGTGGTATATTTAGATTTTCAAAAGGCTTTTGACAAGGTCCCACACAGGAGATTAGTGTGCAAACTTAAAGCACACGGTATTGGGGGTATGGTATTGATGTGGACAGAGAATTGGTTGGCAGACAGGAAGCAAAGAGTGGGAGTAAATGGGACCTTTTCAGAATGGCAGGCAGTGACTAGTGGGGTAGAAACATAGAAACATAGAAAATAGGTGCAGGAGAAGGCCATTCGGCCCTTCAAGCCTGCACCGCCATTCAGTATGATCATGGCTGATCATCCAACTCAGAACCCTGTACCTGCTTTCTCTCTATACCCCCGATCCCTTTAGCCACAAGGGCCATATCTAACTTCCTCTTAAATATAGCCAATGAACTGGCCTCAACTGTTTCCTGTGGCAGAGAATTTCACAGATTCACCACTCTCTGTGTGAAGAAGTTTTTCCTCCTCTCGGTCCTAAAAGGCTTCCCCTTTATCCTTAAACTGTGTACCGCAAGGCACCACAAGGCTCAGTGCTGGGACCCCAGTTGTTTACAATATATATTAATGATTTAGACGAGGGAATTAAATGCAGCATCTCCAAGTTTGCAGATGACACAAAGCTGGGTGGCGGTGTTAGCTGTGAGGAGGATGCTAAGAGGATGCAGGGTGACTTGGATAGGTTAGGTGAGTGGGCAAATTCATGGCAGATGCAATTTAATGTGGATAAATGTGAGGTTATCCACCTTGGTTGCAAGAACAGGGAAACAGATTATTATCTGAACGGTGGCCAATTAGGAAAAGGCGAGATGCAACAAGACCTGGGTGTCATTGTACACCAGTCATTGAAGGTGGGCATGCAGGTACAGCAGGCGGTGAAAAAGGCAAATGGTATGTTGGCATTCATAGCAAAAGGATTTGAGTACAGGAGCAGGGAGGTTCTACTGCAGTTGTACAAGGCCTTGGTGGGACCGCACCTAGAATATTGTGTGCAGTTTTGGTCCCCTAATCTGAGGAAAGACATTCTTGCCATAGAGGGAGTACAGAGAAGGTTCACCAGATTGATTCCTGGGATGGCAGGATTTTCATATGAAGAAAGACTGGATCGACTAGGCTTATACTCACTGGAATTTAGAAGATTGAGGGGGGATCTTATTGAAACGTATAAAATTCTAAAGGGATTGGACAGGCTAGATGCAGGAAGATTGCTTCCGATGTTGGGGAAGTCCAGAATGAGGGGTCACAGTTTAAGGATAAAGGGGAAGCCTTTTAGGACCGAGATGAGGAAAAACTTCTTCACACAGAGAGTGGTGAATCTGTGGAATTCTCTGCCACAGGAAACAGTTGAGGCCGGTTCATTGGCTATATTTAAGAGGAAGTTAGATATGGCCCTTGTGGCTAAAGGGATCAGGGGGTATGGAAAGAAAGCAGGTACAGGGTTCTGAGTTGGATGACCAGCCGTGATCATACTGAATGGTGGTGCAGGCTCAAAGAGCTGAATGGCCTACTCCTGCACCTATTTTCTATGTTTCTATGTTTCAATCCACTCCTTCTAAATCCTTTCGCATCTCCTCAAAGTTAGCCTTTCTCTAATCAAAAATCTCAACCCTGGGTCCGGTCCTATCCTTCTCCATAATTATATTGAAACTAATGGCATTGTGATCACTGGACCCAAAGTGCTCCCCAACACATACCTTCATCACCTGACCTATCTCATTCCCTAACAGGAGATCCAACACTGCCCCTTCTCTAGTTGGTACCTCTATGTATTGCTGCAAAAAACTATCCTGCACACATTTTACAAACTCCAAACCATCCAGCCCTTTTACAGTATGGGCTTCCCAGTCTATGTGTGGAAATTAAAATCTCCCACAATCACTACCCTGTGCTTACTACAAATATCTGCTATATCCTTACAAATTTGCTCCTCCAATTCTCGCTCCCCATTAGGTGGTCTATAATACACCCCTATAAGTGTTACTACACCTTTCCCATTCCTCAATTCCACCCAAATAGTCTCCCTAGACAAGCTCTCTAATCTATCCTGCCAGGGTACCACCGTAATATTTTCTCTGAAAATCAATGCAACACCTCCCTCTCTTGTCCCTCTGATTCTATCACACCTGAAGCAATGAAATTCAAGAATATTTAGTTACCAATCACACCCCTCCTGCAACCTTGTTTCACTAATAGCTACAACATCATATTTCCAGGTATTAGTCCATGCTCTAAGCTCATCCACCTTTCTTACAATGCTCCTAGCATTAAAATAAATGCATTTAAGAAATTTTCCACCTCTTACTCTCTGTTTATCACTAACGGTGCAAACAACTTTACTATCTTCTTCTTCTTCCTTCTCCCATACATCTGTTATACACTCTGATTCCACTCCCCCCCCTGTATCTAGTTTAAATCCACTGGAGCCTCTCTAGCAACCCTACCTGCAATTCCAGTTCAGATGTAAACCATCCTGCTGGAACAGGTCCAACCTTACCTGGAAAACTGCCCAATTATCTATAAATCTGAAGCCCTCCCTCCTGCACCATGTCTTCAGCCATGTGTTGATCTGCACTATCTTACTATTTCTAAACCTGCCTGCACGTGGCACTGGTAGCAATCCTGAGATTGCTATCCTGGAGGTCCTGTCCTTTAACTTGGCGCCTAACTCCCTAAACTCACCTTTCAGGACCTCCTCACTCTTCCTACCCACATCATTGGTCCCTACATGGACCACAACATCCAGCTGCTTACCCTCCCTCTTGAGAGTACTTGAACTCGATCAGAGATATTGTGGACCCTGGCACCAGGGAGGCAACAGACCATCCAAGATTCTCAATCTCTTCTACAGAACCTCTTATCTGTCCCCCTAACTATCGAATCCCCTATCACTACTGCTCTCCTCTTTTCCCTCCTTCCCTTCTGAGCTGAGGATCCACTCTCGGTGCCAGAGATGCAACCACTGCAACTTGTCCCTGGTAGGTCATCCCCACCAACAGTATCCAAAATGGTATACTTATTATTGACAGGAATGGTCACAGGGGTGCTCTGCTCATTCTGTCTATTCCTCTTCCCTCTCCTGACAGTTACCCAGCTACCTGCCTCCTGACTCTTAGGGGTGACAATCTCCCTGTAACTCCTGTTTATTTCTGCCTCTGCCTCCCGAATGATCCGAAGTTCATCCAGCTCCAGCTCCAGTTCCCTAACACGGTTTGTCAGGAGCTGCAGCTGGATGCACCTTTTGCAGGTGTAGTCATCAGCGACAATTGTGCTTGCCCTGACTTCCTACATACTGCAAATGGAGCACTCAACTGCCTTAACTGCTGCCTCCATCACCTACTCCTAAGGTAATTAAATTAATTAAAGGAACTTACCTGGCCTTACCTCACTTGGAGTGAAGCTCGACATCAGCCTCTGCTCGCTGAAGCCTCTCAAGCCAAAGCCTTCCTACTCTGTCTCCCTCTACTCCGTCACCCGCTATTATGTCGCCCGCTCCGTTAACCTGCTCTCTTTTTAAATTCTCCCACTGCCTCACGGGCCAACTTTCACATGCTTGCGCAGTTGTGCCCCATTCAAACCGCCAAAGAAATGATCCACCGCATTTGCCTTACTCATCACAGACTCAACCTGCAAATTAAACTTTAGGGGATTTTGCACAATGACTCCTAAGTCCCTTTCACCTCAATGTTTTGTATATTATCTCCTCCAATTCATTTCTTCTACCAAACTGCATGACCATACACTTCCCAATTCTGTATTCCATCTACCATTTCTTTAACCATTCTCATAATCTGTCTAAGTCCTTCTGTAGCCTCTCTACCTCTTCAAAACTACTTGCCCCTCCACTTAACTTCATATAGTCTGCAAACTTTGCAACAAAGCCATCAATTCTAACATCCAAATCATTGACATATAACGTATAAAGAATTGGTTCCAATACAGACCCCTGTGGAACACCACTGTCACCAGCAGCCAGCCAGAAAAGGCTCCCTTTATTCTTCCTCTTAGCCTCCTGTCAATTAGCCACTGCTTTATCTACCCATGCTAGAATCTTTCCTGTAAAACCATGGGCTTGTAACTTGTTAAGCAGTCTCATGTGTGGCACCTTGTCAAAGGCCTTCTGAAAATCCAAGTACACAACATCAACCAATTCTCCTTTGTCTATCCTGCTTGTTATTTCTTTAAAGATTTCCAACAGATCTGTCAGGCAAGACTTTCCCTTTATGTATCTGAAGAAACTTTTGGTATCTTCTTTAATATTATTGGCTAGCTCACTTTTGTATTCCATATTTACCTACTTATTTTCTTTTTCAGTTGCCTTCTGTTGGTTTTTAAAAGCTTCCAATCAAACTTCCCAGGAATTTTAGCTCTATTATATGTCCTCTTTTTGCCTTTATGTTGGCTTTGACTTACCTTGTTAGCCATAGTTGTGCCATCTTTCCTTTAGAATACTTCTTCCTTTCTGGGATGTATAAATCCTGTGTCTTCCGAATTGTTTCTGGAAATTTCATCCATTGCTGCTCTGCCATCATCCCTGCCAGTGTTCTTTTCTAATCGATTCTAGCCAACTCGTCTCTCACACCTCTGCAATTCCCTTTAATTCACTGTTATACTGATACATCTGACTTTAGCTTATTCTTCTCAAATTTCAGCATGAATTCCATCATATTATGATCATTTTCCCTCAGGGTTCTTTCACCTTAAGCTCTCTAATCAATTCTGATTCATTGCACAACACCCAGTCCAGAATAGCTGATCCCCTAGTGGGCTCAACCACGAGCTGCGGAACACCACTAACTACTGGCAGCCAACCAGAAAAGGATCCTTTTATTCCCACTCCCTGTCTTCTACCAATCAGCCAATGCTCTAACCATGTCAGTAATTTTCCTGTAATACCATGGGCTCTTAACTTGGTAAGTAGCCTCATGTGTGGCACCTTGTCAAAGGTTTTCTGAAAGTCTAAATATACAACATCTACTACATCCCCTTTATCTATCCTATGTGTAATCTCCTCAAAGAATTCCAACAGGTTTTTCAGACAAGATTTTTCCCTTAAGGAAACCATGCTGACTTTGTCCCATCTTGAACTGTGTCACCAATTACACCATCACCTCATCTTTAACAATTGACTCCAACATCTTCCCAACCACTGAGGTCAGGCTAACTGGTCTATAATTTCCTTTCTGTTGCCTTCCTCCTTTCTTAAAGAGTGGAGTGACATTTGCAATTTTCCAGTACTATGGCACCATGCCAGAGTCTAACGATTTTTGAAAGATCATTACTAATACCTCTATAATCTCTACCACTACCTTTTCAGAATACTAAGGTGCAGTTCATCTGGTCTGGGTGACTTCTGCATACTTGGGTCTTTCAGCTCTTTGAGCACCTTCTCCCTTGTAATAGTAATAGTAATTATCTTTCCTTGCACCCATCAACATCTGGCACACTGCTAGTGTCTTCCACAGTGAAGACTGATGCAAAATACCCATTTAGTTCATTTGCCATCTTCTTGTCCCCTGTTATTATTTCTCTGGTCTCATTTTCTAGCAGTCCACTCTCATCTCTCTTTTATTTTTTACATATTTGAAAAAGCTTTTAATATACATGTACACTTTGATATTGTTTGCTAGCTTGCTTTCATATTTCATCTTTTCCCTCCTAATGATTCTTTTAGATGCTCTCTGTAGACTTGTAAAAGCTTCCCAATCCTCTGTATTCCCACTGATTTTTACTTTTTTGCACGCCCTCTTCTTTGCTTTTACATTAGCTTTGACATTTCCTGTCAACCACAGTTGTACTATTTTGCCATTAGAGTATTTCTGTGTTTTTGGAATACATCTATCCTGTAGCATCCTCATTATTCCCAGAAATTCACACCATTGCTGGTCTGCTGTCATCCCCGCCAGCATCTCCTTCCAATTTACTTCGGCCAACTCCTCTCTCATACGACTGAAATGACAGTGGTATGTCCTGCCCTTTAACTAAGCACCCAAGTCCCTGAACTGCTTATGCAGAACCTCATCACTTGTCCTACCAACATCATTGGTACCTACACGGACCACAACATCTGGCTGCTCACCCTCCCACTTAAGAATGCCGAGGACTCGATCCAAGATATCCTGGACCCTGGCACTCAGGGGAAATGTACCATCCAGTAATCTTGTTCTCATCCACAGATCCTCCTGTATGTTCTCCTAACTAATGAATCCCATATCTCCACAGAGTGCCTCTTCTCCCTACTTTTCCCACTGAGTCACAGAGGCAGACTCAGTGCCAGAGACCCAACCACTGTGACTCTCCCTTGTTAGGCCATTCCCCCCACCCCAAAGTATCTAAAGTGGTATATCTGTTGTTGAGGGGTTTGGCCACAGGGGTAAATTGCACTGGTTCCTTGATTTTTCCCTTTCTGACTATCACCCAATTTCCTGTGTCCTGCACCTTAGGTGTAACTATCTCTCTATCTGTCCTATCTACCACCCCTTTAGCCTCCTGAGTGATCGAGTTCATCCAGTTCCACTTCCAACTCCATAATGTGGTTTGTTAGAAGCTACAGCTGGATGTACTTCTTGCCGTTGTACTGGTCAGGGACACTGGAGTTCTCCCTGCCTTTGCTCATCCCACAAGAGGAGCATTGCACTATCCTGCCTGACATCTCTACCTAGCTGAGCAGATATAAAGAAAAGAAAAAAAACGAGCTTTTCTTCCCTTCGCTCTCTCTGGGTGAAGCCTCTCTTCACTGAAGCCTCAAAGAGCTAAAGCCTTAAGATCACCACTCTATGTCCACTCGGACAATGGCTGCTGCGCTTGCCTCTGCCTTTCTTTAATTCGCTCTTACTAATCAATCCTAAGTGCCGATTGGCCGCTAGTCAAAGTTCTGTTATGCTACCACAACCCGTTCTTGCCTTTTATCCTTGGGAGTAGACCTGATTGAAGTCTCCTCCTCTTCAAACATCCGATGTCTGGATTGCCTGCTGGTCAAAGCTCTATCCTCTTAATCTTGAGTATTGATAAAATGGTTTGGGATTCTCTTTAATCCTACTTGCCATGGGCATTTCAAAGGCTATCTAGTTCTCTTAATCCCCTTTTAAGCTCCTTTCTATATTTTTATATATAATTTTCAAGGGCTCTGTTTGATTTTACTTCCTTTTACCTCTTTGATTAAATTCACCATCTTCCTCACCATCCACGATTCTCTTACCTTATTCTTCCTTCTTACTGAAACGTACATATCCTGTACTGTTAGAATTTAAATACCCTCCACATGTCAGATATGCACTTGCCCAAAAACAGCTGTCCCCAATTAATTCTTCCCAGTGCATGCCCAATACTTCCATAATTTTTCCTGACCTACCTTCATATTCTCCAACAACGTGCATACTTTGCTTCATAAGACAGAGGCTAGGCTTTGAGAATTGTGTCTAGCTTTGGTTACCATGCTGTAGGAAAAGTGTTATTTAACTGGAAAAAGTAGAGAAAAGATTCATAATGATGTTGACAAGACTTTGGAGGCTGTGTTATAGGGAGAGGTTGGACAAGCCAAGGCTCTATTCCTTGGAGAGTAGGAAACTGAGAGGTGATTTTATGAAAGTGTATAAAATAATGAGGGCTGTGGATAGGTTGAATAAACTCAGAATTTCTCCCCCAGACTGAGGATTCAATAACTAGGGAATGTTGATTTAGGGTGGGACAGGAAGATTTAGTAGGAACTTGAGGGGCAACTTTTATTTTAACACAAAGGATGGTATATGTAAAATGAGCTGCCAAAGGAAAAGGCTGAAACAGGTACAACAACAATGTTAAGACAACAATGGGCAGGTATATGGATAGGAAAGGTTTAGGACACTATGGGCCAAAGACTGGTAAATGGGACTAGAGTGCATGGGCATTAGAACATAGAACATAGAATAGTACAGCACATTACAGGCCCTTCAGCCCACAATGTTGTGCCGACCCTCAAACCCTGCCTCCCATATAACCCCCCACCTTAAATTCCTCTATATACTTGTCTAGTATTCTCTTAAACTTCACTAGTGTGTCTGCCTCCACCACTGACTCAGGCAGTGCATTCCACGCACCAACCACTCTCTGAGTGAAAAACCTTCCTCTAATATCCCCCTTGAACTTCCCTCCCCTTAACTTAAAGACATGTCCTCTTGTACTGAGCAGTGGTGCCCTGGGGAAGAGGCGCTGGCTATCCACTCTGTCTATTCCTCTTAATATCTTGTACACCTCTATCATGTCTCCTCTCATCCTCCTTCTCTCCAAAGAGTAAAGCCCTGGCTCCCTTAATCTCTGATCATAATCCATACTCTCTAAACCAGGCAGCATCCTGGTAAATCTCCTCTGTACCCTTTCCAATGCTTCCACATCCTTCCTATAGTGAGGCAACCAGAACTGGACACAGTACTCCAAGTGTGGCCTAACTAGAGTTTTATAGAGCTGCATCATTACATCGTGTCTCTTAAACTCTATCCCTCGACTTATGAAAGCTAACACCCCATAAGCTTTCTTAACTACCCTATCTACCTGTGAGGCAACTTTCAGGGATCTGTGGACATGTACCCCCAGATCCCTCTGCTCCTCCACACTACCAAGTATCCTGCCATTTACTTTGTACTCTGCCTTGGAGTTTGTCCTTCCAAAGTGTACCACCTCACACTTCTCTGGGTTGAGCTCCATCTGCCACTGCTCAGCCCACTTCTGCATCCTATCAACGTCTCTCTGCAATCTTCGACAATCCTCTACACTATCTACAACACCACCAACATTTGTGTCATCTGCAAACTTGCCAACCCACCCTTCTACCCCCACATCCAGGTCATTAATAAAAATCACAAAAAGTAGAGGTCCCAGAACAGATCCTTGTGGGACACCACTAGTCACAACCCTCCAATCTGAATTTACTCCCTCCACCACAACCCTCTGCCTTCTGCAGGCAAGCCAATTCTGAATCCACCTGGCCAAACTTCCCTGGATCCCATGCCTTCTGACTTTCTGAATAAGCCTACCATGTGGAACCTTGTCAAATGCCTTACTAAAATCCATGTAGATCACATCCACTGCACCACCCTCATCTATATGCCTGGTCACCTCCTCAAAGAACTCTATCAGGCTTGTTAGGCATGATCTGCCCTTTACAAAGCCATGCTGACTGTCCCTGATCAGACCATGATTCTCTAAATGCCCATAGATCCTATCTCTAAGAATCTTTTCCAACAGCTTTCCCGCCACAGACATACAGCTCACTGGTCTATAATTACCTGGACTATCCCTACTACCTTTTTTGAACAAGGGGACAACATTTGCCTCCCTCCAATCCTCCGGTACCATTCCTGTGGACAACGAGGACATAAAGATCCTAGCCAGAGGCTCAGCAATCTCTTCCCTCGCCGTGTGGAGCAGCCTGGGGAATATTCCGTCAGGCCCCAGGGACTTATCCGCCCTAATGTATTTTAACAACTCCAACACTTCCTCTCCCTTAATATCAACATGCTCCAGAACATTAACCTCACTCATATTGTCCTCACCATCATCAAGTTCCCTCTCATTGGTGAATACTGAAGTACTCATTGAGGACCTCGCTCACTTCCACAGCCTCCAGGCACATCTTCCCACTTTTATCTCTAATCAGTCCTACCTTCACTCCTGTCATCCTTTTGTTCTTCACATAATTGAAGAATGCCTTGGGGTTTTCCTTTACCCTACTCGCCAAGGCCTTCTCATGCCCCCTTCTTGGTCTTCTCAGCCCCTTCTTAAGCTCCTTTCTTGCTACCCTATATTCCTCAATAGACCCATCTGATCCTTGCTTCCTAAACCTCATGTATGCTGCCTTCTTCCACCTGACTAGATTTTTCACTTCACTTGTCACCCATGGTTCCTTCACCCTACCATTCTTTATCTTCCTCACCAGGACAAATTTATCCCTAACATCCTGCAAGATATCCCTAAACATCGACCACATGTCCATAGTACATTTCCCTACAAAAACATCATCCCAATTCACACCTGCAAGTTCTAGCCTTATAGCCTCATAATTTGCCCTTCCCCAATTAAAAATTTTCCTGTCCTCTCTGATTCTATCCTTTTCCATGATAATGCTAAAGGTCAGGGAGTGGTGATCACTGTCCCCCAGATGCTCACCCACTGACAGATCTGTGACCTGACCCAGTTCATTACCTAATACTAGATCCAGTATGGCATTCCCCCTAGTCGGCCTGTCAACATACTGTGACAGGAATCCATCCTGGACACACTTAACAAATTCTGCCCCATCTAAACCCTTGGAACTAATCAAGTGCCAATCAGTATTAGGGAAGTTAAAGTCACCCATGATAACAACCCTGTTATTTTGCACCTTTCCAAAATCTGCCTCCCAATCTGCTCCTCGGTATCTCTGCTACTACCAGGGGGCCTATAGAATACCCCCAGTAGAGTAACTGCTCCCTTCCTGTTCCCGACTTCCACCCATACTGACGCAAAAGAGGATCCTGCTACATTACCCACTCTTTCTGCAGCTGTAATAGTATCCCTGACCAGTAATGCCACACCTCCTCCCCTTTCCCCCACCTCTCTATCCCTTTTAAAGCACTGAAATCCAGGAATATTGAGAATCCATTCCTGCCCTGGTGCCAGCCAAGTCTCCGTAATGGTCACTACATCATAATTAGGTCAGCATGGACCAGCTGGGCTGAAGAGCATGTTTCTGTACTGTATAATTCAATTAATTCCATGGACTTATTTTTCTTCAAATGCTGAATGCTATTTTCTGTATTTGTTCCTCATTCCAAGAATCTACAACTTTAGTGACCAACACAAGTCAATTATTTGTATGCTTCAAGAATTTAGAGTCAGACATAGCAAATATTGGAAGTGACAAGTTAGAGTATCTATGGATAAAGAAACAGTATTAATATTTTGGTTCATTGAATTTCAATCATTATTTTTATTTTAATTGAAAAGCTTCACTGCTGTCTGATGTCACCCCAGTTAATAATGAATGTCTAGAAAGAATGGTAAAACCAGACCCATTTCTACTCCTAAGGTTACAACATCTTGTTCCACCATTCCGGACATTAAGAATGTATAATGTGATAATTAAAAATCTATTACACATAAAAGTCTTATGCAACAAGATACTTACTGTTTCTAGAAAATGCTGGAAAGCTATTACTGCTCATACTGCTAAAGACTGGTAAGTTACCAGCTATCAGACTGGTAAGAAGCTGCACAGGACCAAAAGAAGCTGCAGAAGGTTGTAAATCTAGTTAACTCCATCTTGGACTCTAGCCTACAAAGTACTCAGGACATCTTTAGGGAGTGTTGTCTCAGGAAGGCAGCGTCCATTATTAAGGACCTCCAGCCCCCAGGGCATGCCCTTTTCTCACTGTTACCATCAGGTAGGAGGTACAAAAGCCTGAAGGCACACACTCAGCAATTCAGGAACAGCTTCTTCCCCTCTGCCATCTGATTCCTAAATGGACATTGAAGCTTTGGACACTACCTCACTTTCTTAATATACAGTATTTCTGTTTTTGCACATTTAAAAAAATCTGTTTAATATACATAATTGATTTACTTGTTTATTTATTATTATGTTTTATTTTATTTATTACTTTTTTTCTCTCTCTGCTAGATTATGTATAGCATTGAACTGCTGCTGCTAAGTTAACAAATTTCACGTCACATGCTGGATGATAATAAACCAGATTCTGATCTGATCTGACCTGACCTGCCTTGTGTTTTTGTACTTAATTTGACAGTCTTCTTCATTTATTGGTGTCAAGTGTACAGATCAAGGAACAGCAAACTCCTTGTCATTCTTAAATTGTGAGATTTCCCACCCAGTCTTCAAGAGGACTTCACAGGTAAGCAATAAAAGCTCCATGTGCACATTCACAATTCAAAATTAACATATTTGTATTGATTTTTTTCTATGCAGAGGTGTATACATAGCTGGTCTTCCATTTATATACATTCAAATAAATACAATATCTCTCTCCTCTTAGTATATTCACATACTATTTTCTCATATCTATACATCAAGACAAACATATACACAGATGTTCTCAAAGGTATGTAACACACCAGTTAGAACTTTGTGCAGTGTCAAAGAGTCACAGAGCATGGAAATAAACCCTTCAGTCCAACTGGTGTATGCTGACCAATTGGTTTGCTTTTGGTCCATATTCCTAATCATGTGCTTGTTCAAGTACTTTTAAATGTTATTAATGTAACTGCTTCAAACACTTCCTCTAGCAACTTATTCCATATACCAATCTCTCTTTGATATGTCACCCCTCATACTCCTACTAAATTTCTCCCCTCTCACTTTAATCATATGCCCTCTAGTTCTTGATTCCCCAACTCTGAGTAACAAATTTAAAGATTCAAAGAATGTATAAATTATACAACATTGAGATTTGTCTGTTTACAAGCAGCCTCAAAGCAAGAAACCTGAAAGAACCCAATTTTTAAAAAATAAAGACCACAGAGAAAGAGAAAAAAATTTCAAATCATGCAAAAAAGATGCAAAGCAAATTGAGAGCTTAGATCTAAATCCCCAGAGCAGCCTGGTCTCAGTTCATCATATTAATAGGGCAATTGCTGCAGACACAAAGCACAGCAGTCAGGGCAGTCTCACAGCCTCAGTGTGACAGATAAAGGAGTGAACTGGATTCACCCTATTTATGCCTCACATGATTTTACATATTTCTACCAGATCACCCCTCATTCTATCCAATGAGAAACAGTCCCAATCCAGTCAACCTCTCTCCATAACTCAGTCACTTGAGTCCGTCCCATCAACATCCTCATAAAATCTCCTCTGCAGTTTAATTGCATCTTTCCTACAGCAGAGTGAACAAAATTGAAAAGAACACAAGAACATAAGAAATAGGAGCAGGAGTAGGCCATCTGGCCCATCGAGCCTGCTACACCATTCAATAAGATCATTGCTGATCTGACTATGGATTCATCTCCACCTACCTGCCTTTTCCCCATAACCCTTAATTCCCCTTCTATGCAAAAATCTATCCAACTTTGTCTCAAACATATTTACTGAGGCAGCATCCACTGCTTCATTGGGCACAGAATTCCACAGATTCACTACTCTTTGGGAAAAGCAGTTCCTCCTCATCTCTGTCCTAAATTTACTCCCCCGAATCTTGAGAATATTCCAAATGCATCATGAATGTCCTGATGCAACATGACATATACCCAGTACCAACTAATGAAGACAAGTGCACCAAAAGCCTTGTCACCACACCATCTGCCTGCAACAACATTTTCAGGGAACCATGTACTTGTACTCCAACACTCCCTAGTTCTACAAAGCTTCCTAGGGTTCTACTATTCAATGTTTTACTGAAGTGCAGCACCTCATACTGCCTTTCTGTTCTGTTCTGTTCTGGGTGTCAGATCTAGGATTTCCAGGAGATTCCCAGCCTCCCCGATGGCCACATCTTCATTAGGTGCATTGAGATGCAGCTCCTTAGAGACCATGTTAGGGAACTGGAGCTGCAGCTCGATGACCTTTGGCTTGTTAGGGAAAGTGAAGAGGTGATCGACAGGACTTACAGGGAAGTAGTCACCACAAGGCTACAGGAAACAGATAAATGGCTGACTGGCAGGAGAGGGAAGGGAGAATGTCAGATAGTGGTGAGCACCCCTGTGGCTGTCCTCCCCAACAACAGTGAGTACTCCTTTTTGTGTACTGTTGGGGGAGTGGTGTGAAACAACCTACCTGGGGGAAGCAACAGTGGCCGTGTCTCTGCAACTGAGTCTGGCCCTGTGGCTCTGAAGGATAGGGAACTGAAGAGGGTGACAGCGGTAAAAGGGGACTCTATAGTTAGGGGTTAGGTAGGAGGTTCTGTGGTTTGCCTCCCAAGGTGCCAGAGTCTGCAATGTTTCTGAATGTGTCCACAATAGCTTGAAAAGGAAGGGTAAGCAGCCAGAAGTCATGATACATACTGGTACGAGCGAAATAGGTTAAAAAAAGGGAGGAGATCCTGAAAACAGAACATAGGGAGTTAGGAAGGAAGGTGAGAAGCAGGACCTGAAGGGTAGTAATCTCAGAATTGCTACCTGTGCTAGGTGACAGTGAGGATAGGAATAGAATGAGATGGCAGATAAATGTGTGGCTGAAGAATTGGAGCAGGGAGCAGGGATTCAGATTTCTGAATAATTAGGACCTTTTCTGGGGCAGCTGTGACCTGTACAAAAGGGATGGGTTGCACTTGAATCCAAGAGGGACCAATATTCTTGCGAGCAGGTTTACTAGAGCTGTTGGGAGTGGTTTAAACTAATATATCAGGGGGATGGGAACCAATTTGATAGAGCTGAGGATGAGACAACTGGTTTACAAGTAGATGATGGGTGTAACATGAATGTAAGGAAGGACAAGCCAATGATTGGCTACAAATGCAGACATAACAAAGAGTTAAGTTGTACCACAGAGGCAAAATTCAAAAGGGCAAAGAATGCAGGCCAGAAGATGCTGTATTTAAATGTGTGTAGCATTCGAAATAAAGTGGACAAACATGTGCCACAATTAGAGATTGTGTGACGTTGTGGGCATCACTGAGTCGTGGCTGAAAGAAGGCCATAGTTGGGAGCTTAACACCAAAGGATATACTTTGTATCGAAAGGACAGGCAGGAAGGTATAGGCGATGGTATGGCTCTATTGGTAAGAGATTGAATTACATCTTTAGAAAGAACTGACATAGGGGCAAAGAATGTTGAATCTTTGTGGGTGGAGTTAAGAAACTTCAAGAGTGTAAACAAAACCATTATGAGAATCATATATAGTCCTAAAATAGTAATCAAGATGTGGGGTTGGGATTGCAAAGGGAGCTGGAAAAGGCATGTAATAAGGGTAGTGTCACAATTGTAAAAGGGGATTTCAAAATGCAAGGCGATTGTGAAAATCAGTTTGGTGTCAGATTACAAGAGAATAAATTTGTTGAATGGCTATGAGATGACGTTTTAGAGCAGCTTATGCTTGAGCCTACTAGGGGAAAGGCTTTCTTAGAGTGGGTGTTGTGTAATAATCTAGATCTTATTAGGGAGCTTAATGTAAAGGAACCCTTTGGAGACTATGATCATAATATGATTGAATTCATACTGCAATTTGAGAGGGAGAACATATCAGTATCAATAATGGAATAAAGGGAAATAAAGAGGCATGAGAGAGAAGCTTTCCCAGGTGGATTGGAGGAGGATGCTGGTGGGGATGATGGCAGAGCAGAGATGGCTGAAGTTTCTGGGAATAGTTCACAAGGGATAGATATATCCCACAGAAGAAGTTGTTCTCAAATAGCAGAGGTCGATAACCACGGTTGACAAGGGAAGTTAAGGAAAAGGCATACAAGGTAGCAAAAGTGAGTGGGAAGTTGGATGATTGGGAAGCTTTTAAAATCCAAAAAAAAAGGCAACTAAAAAAACTATAAGAAGCAAAAAGATGAAATATGAGAGCAAGCTAGCCCATAATATAAAGCAGGATACTAACAGGTTTTTCAGTTATATAAAGAGTAAAGGGAGGTGAAAGTTAAAATTGGACCACTGAAAAATGATGTTGGTGAGGTAGTAATGGGGGACAATGAAATTGCAGATGAATTACATGAGTACTTTGGATCAATCTTCACTGTGAAAGATGCTAGCAATGTGCCTTAGGTCCATGAGTGTCAGAGAGCAGGAGTGAGTGCTGTTGCTATTACAAAGGAAAAAGTGCTAGCTAAGCTCAAAGGTCTTAAGGTGAATAAGTCACCTGTACCAGATGGACTACATCCCAGAGTCCTGAGAGAGGTTGCTGAAAAGATAATGAATGCATTGGTCATGATCTTTCAAGAATCACTTGATTGCGACATGGTCCCGGAGGACTGAAAAATTGCAAATATCATTCCAATCTTTAAGAAAGAAGGAACACAAAAGAGAGAAAATTATAAACCCATTAGCCTAACCTCAGTGGTTAGGAAGGTTTCAGGGCACTTGGAGACTAATAATAAAATAAGTCAAAGTCAACATGGTTTCAGGAAATTTTGCCTGACAAATCTTTTGGAATTCTTCGAGGAAGTAAGAATTTGCAGAAGGACTTAGACAAATTGGAAGAATGTGCAAAAAAGTGGTAGATGGAATACACTGTTGGGAAATGTATGATAATGCATTTCAGTAAAAGGAACAGTAGTGCAGACTATTATCTAAATGAGGAGAAAATTCGAACGGATGTGCAGAGGGAATTGGGTGTCCCTGTGCAAATCTCCCTGAAGTTTAATTTACAGGTTGAGTCTGTGGTAAAGAAGGTAAATGCAATGTTAGCATTTATTTCAAGGGGAATAGAATATAAGAGCAAGGAAATAATGCAAAGGTTTTATAAGACATTAGTCAAGCCGCACTTGGAGTATTGTCAACAGTTCTGGGCCCCATATCTCAGAAAGGATGTGTTGTCATAGGGGAGAGTCCAGAGGAAGCTCATGAGGATGATTCTGGGAATGAGGAGCATTTGGCAGCTTTGGGCCTATGCTCACTGGAATTTAGAAGAATGCTGGGGGATTTCAGTGAAACCTACTGAATGTTGAAAGGACTAGACAAAGTGGATGTGGAGAGGATGTTTCTTATGGTGGGGGTATCCAGAACTAGAGGGCACAGCCTCAAAATTGAGGGGTGACCCTTTAGAACAGAGGTAAGGAGAATTTTTTTTTTTTAGCCAGAGAGTAGTAAATCTGTGGAACGCTCTGCCACAGACTGCAGTGGAGGCCAAATCCCTGGGTATATTTAAAGCAGAAGTTGATAATTTCCTGGTTGGTTAGAGCATCATAGGATATGGGGAGAAGGCAGGTGTATGGGGTTGAATGGGATCTGCGATCAGCCATGATGGAATGGCAGAGAAGAATCAATAGGCTGAAAGGCCTTATTCTGCTCCTATGTCTTATGGTCTGACATCTCGGATCCACAGCAAGTCCACAGCATTCTTAAGTGGGAGGGTGAGCGGCCAAATGTCCTGGTGCATATTCATACAAATGATAAGATTAGGAGGTGTGACAAGGTTCTGCAAAGTAAGTTCAGGGAGTTAGGAACTAAGTTAAAGAACTAGACTTTCTTTCTTATTAAATCTTTTTGTTAATTTTAAACAAACATAAATGAAACATGAATACAAAGAGCTTGAGAGTACATAATTAATAGGTTAAAGTACAAATACAAATAGATGATAATCCATATATAATAACCTCCCAAACTCGTAGTAGTTACGCAAAATGGAGTAAATAAGAAAACCCCCCCCAGAAAAAGAAAAAAAAACCTAACCAACATGGGCCATTGCATTATGTCAAATATACACAGTAGCGTCAATAACTCCGTACCTCCATCCAAATAATTAAGGATAATAAAGGTAAGGTTTAGGAAAAGTCAGTTTAGCTCATATGAAAATGTTGAATAAATGGTCTCCAAGTTTCTTCAAATTTAACTGAAGGGTCAAAGACAACACTTCTAATTTTTTCTAAATTCAAACAAGAAATAGTTTGAGAAAACCACTGAAATATAGTTGGAGGATTAATTTCTTTCCAGTTCAATAGGATAGATCTTCTAGCCATTAATGTAACAAATGCAATCATCCGCCAGGCTGAGGGGGATAAACATCTATTATCCACCATTGGCAAACCAAAAATTGCAGTAATAGGATGCAGTTGCAATTTGATATTCAGAACTGTTGAAATAATACCAAAAATATCTTTCCAATAATTTTGCAAACAGGGGCAAGACCAAAACATGTGGGTCAATGAAGCGACTTCAGAATGACATCTGTCACAGGTTGGATTAACATAAGAATAAAATCGAGCAAGTTTATCCTTGGACATGTGAGCCCAATGTACAACCTTAAATTATATTAGGGCATGTTTAGCACAAATAGAAGAAGAATTGACTAATTGTAAAATTTTCTCCCACTGCTCAGTGGGCATAAGACAGTGAAGTTCTTTTTCCCATTCCTTCTTAATTTTTTTTGATACTCCTGGTTGTATTTTCATGATCATATTATAAATGATGGCTACTAAACCCTTCTGGCAAGGATTCAGAGCTAAAAAAATTTCCGTAATGTCCATTGGATATAACTTCAGAAAAGACTGTAACATATTTATTATTCAAGAAATTTCTAACTTGCAAGTATCTAAAAAATGAGTTTTAGGCAAATTATATTTATTGAATAGCTGTTCAAAGGACATAAAACTGTTATCTAAAATAGATCACGAAAACATGTTATACCTTTTGTTTTCCATAATACAAAGGCTTGATCCATAAAAGAGGGCTGAAAAAAAGTTAGATATAATAGGGCTTGATAAGATAAACTTATTCAAGCCAAAGAATTTATGAAATTGAAACCATATTCGTAATGTATGTTTAACTATAGGATTAGTTATTTGTTTATTCAATTTAGATAAAGCAAAAGGAAGCGAAGATCCTAAAATAGAAAACAATGAGAAGTCTTGTACAGATTTACATTCCAAATTTACTCATTGTGGGCAAGGTACTATAATCAATTCTTGTGTCCAAAATATTAAATATCGAATATTAACTGCCCAATAGTAAAATCTTAGGTTTGGCAAAGCCAAACCTCCTTCCTTCTTAGGCTTCTGTAAATATTTTTTACTTAATCTAGGATTTTTATTCTGCCACACATACAAGGATATTTTGGAGTCAATAATATCAAAAAAAGATTTAGGAATAAAAATTGGTAATGCTTGGAATAAATATAAAAATTTAGGTAATACTATCATCTTAATAGCATTAATTCGACCAACCAATGACAAAGAAAATGGGGACCACCTAGTAATAAGTCGCTTGATTTGGTCAATTAAAGGTAAAAAATTAACTTTAAATAAATCCTTATGTTTCTTGGTAATTTTAATACCTGTTACGTAACCTCGTAACCAGGTAACTTACCAGCAAAGATAGCGGGATCAGCTGAGTCAGATGCTACTATTTTCAAACGTTTTATTCAAAAAGGGGCACAAACGTATGGTTAATACAAAACATTCAGATCACATACATCGTCAAAACTCAATCTAAAACACCGGGGTAATAATAATCAATCAGAAATAAGCTCTATAGTTGTCTAGGGGTAATACTGAGTCCAATTGAAATATAAAGAGTCACTCAGAAGTTTGCAGGCTTTTCCCATTGTAGAGAGAGAGAGATGGTTTAGAAAGGATAAACACTTGCCCGTTGTCTTTACAGAGCAAATCCTTGGAATCAGGGGAGCAGGCTTCCCCGCTGTTAGTTAAAAGCAGTCTTCCGTTGGTCCTAGCCACAGATTCAAAATTTGGAATCTAACGCACGTGGCTTCCTTCAAAATGGCTTCCCGCTCCCACAGGAATCGGTATCGTGCTTCCTTGGTGTCTCCTTGGTGCGTCTGAGGGTTGTCCCCCCCTCAGACCCTCCTTTATACTTCTTCACGGGATCGCAGGTGTCAATCAGGTTGCAGGTGATGCGATCTCTCTCTCAACCAGCCCACTTTGCCCGAGGGCTTTTCACGTGGTCTTCATGAGACAATAGTCAATGTCGCCTTTATTCTGCTTCTCGGGAGAACGTGGTCTTCCGCACGTCTCTCTCTCTCTTTCCCATTTCCTGTGTCTATTCAGCACGTCTCTTTCTCTCTTGGGTCAGTTGACCCCACCTTGACTAGGGCTCTTGCGATTCTCACAAAGGAGGGGGCCGAGGGCATAACATACCCAAATAAGTAAAATGATCTGTGACAACTTTAAATGGTAAGTGTTTATAGATTGAAACTTGTATATTTAATGGAAATAGTTCACTCTTATTAAAATTCAGTTTGTAGCCAGAAAAGCTACTAAACTGAGCAAGCAAGGATAAAATAGCAGGAATAGATCTCTCAGGGTCGGATATGTATAGTAACAAATCATCAACATATAATGATAGCTTATAAGTCCCTTCCCTATGGGTAATACCAAAAATATTAGGTGATTCACAAATGGCAATGGCTAAAGGTTCCAAAGCAATGTCAAATAATAGAGGACTTAAAGGACAGCCTTGCCTCGTACCATGGGACAACTGAAAAGAAGGAGATCTCTGATTATTGGTAAGAAACGAAGCCAATATATTATATTAATTAATTTTCTGATGTTAAAAGATGAATAACGGTTTTTAATAAATCCGGTCTGATCTTCAGAGATAATTTGAGGTAATATATTTTCTAAACTAGTGGCCAAAATTTTGGTAAAAATCTTAGAATCTGTATTCAGCAAGGATATAGGCTGATAGGATGCACATTCAGTGGTGTCTTTATCTTTTTTAAGAATTAGAGAAACGGAGGCATCATAAAAAGATTGTGGTAATTTATCTACAGTTAATGCATCTTTAAAAATTTTACAAAGCCAAGGAGAGAGTATAGAAGAAAAGGATTTTAAAAATTCCACAGTATAACCATCCGGACCAGGGGCTTTACCTGAATTCATTGAAAAAATAGCCTCTTTTATTTTGGTTTCCGTAATAGGTGCATCTAGAAGTACACAATCTTCTACAGTTAATTTCGGGATATTCAATTTTCTTAAAAATTCATCCATTATGGAAGAATCCTCAACAAATTCTGATTGACATAAAGAATTATAAAAATCTTGAAAGGCTTTATTTATCGCTTTATGATCAATCGTCAAAGTGCCATCTCGTTTATGAATCTTAATGATTTATCATTTAACCGAAGCAGTTTTCAATTGATTAGCCAATAATTTGCCAGATTTATCTCCATGTACATAAAACTGGGTTCTAGATTTAATTAACTGATTTTCAATCGAGGAGGATAATAACAAACTGTGCTCCATTTGAAGTTCAACTCTCTTTTTATAAAGTTCTTTACTGGGGGTCACTGAATAGATCTTATCAATTTCTTTAATTTTATCGACCAATATTAGTATTTCAGTATTAGTTCATTTCCTAACTCCAGCAGAGTATGAAATAATCTGTCCACAAATAAATGCTTTAGAAGTGTCGCATAATATTCCATTAGAGATCTCTTCTGTAGAATCTGTTGAAAAAAACAAATCAATTTGTTGTTTAATGAAGTTAAGAAAGTCTGAATCCTGAAGTAAAGTAGAGTTGAACCTCCAAGATTTAGCATTAGAAGATGAATCCATTGTCTTAATAGATAGCTTCAAAGGTGCATGGTCAGAGATGGTAATGGAATCATATTTACAATCAATAACATCTGTAAGTAAATGATGATCAATAAAGAAGTAGTCAATTCTTGAATAATTATGATAAACATGAGAAAAGTATGAAAATTCTTTGTTGTTGGGGTGTAAGAACCGCCAAATTTCAGAAATTCCAGAATCAACCATAAAGGAACTAGACTTTCAAGGTTGTGATTCTCAGAATTATTACCAGTCACGTGTTAGTGAAGTTAGAAAGAGGAAGATCATACAGTTTAACACGTGGCTAAGGGGATGGTGCAGGAGGGAGGGCTTCAGATTTTTGGATCATTGGGCTCTCTTCCAGGGAAGGTGGGACATGTACAGAAGGGATAGTTTACACCTGAAATGGAAGAGGAGACTAATATCCTAGCGGGAAGGTTTGATAGTGCTACACGGGGATGATTAAATGTGAGTTACATGGAGATGGGAACCAGAACACCAGAACGGATAGTGAAGCGGTTGTGGAGAAAGGTGTTGTTAAGCCTACATACAAAGTCAGGAATTGAAGAAAGGTCATACATTGTGGGACTAATGTTCTGAGCTGCATATATTTGAATGCAAGGAGTATTGTAGGTAAGATGGATTAATTTAAGGAATGGATCAGCACATGACATTATAACGTTGTAGCTATTAGAGAAATTTGTTTGCAGGAGGGGCAGGACAGGTAGCTCAGGGTTCCTGGGTTCTGTTATTTTAGATGAGATAGAGCAGGAAGAATGAAAAGGGGAGGGGTGGCATTACTAGTGAGGGAAAATGTCAGCAGTGCTCAGTCAGGACAGACTGGAGAGCTCATCTGCTGAGGCTTTATGGGTAGAATTGAGAAATAAGAAAGGTATGACCATATTAACGGGATTATATTATAGACCACCCAACAGTCCACAGGATTTAGGAGAACAAACTTATGGAGAAATTGCAGTCTGTTGCAAAAAACGTAAGGTTATGATAGTAGCTGTTTTTAACTTTCTACATATTGACTGGGACTACAGTGCTGTAAAAGGGATGGATAGGAAAGTGTCTGTCAATTGTGTTCAGGAAAGTTTCCTTAATCAGTACGTAGAAGTCCCAACGAGAGTGAGAGAGAGAGAGAGAGAGAGAGAGAGAGAGAGAGAGAGAGAGAGAGAGAGGGAGCAGGAGCGAGAGCTATACTGCATCTCCTACCGGGAAGGAGCCAGACAGGTGACAGAAGTTATTGTAGAGGAACACTTTATATCTACTGATCATAATGCCATTGGATTCAAGGTAATTACTGAAAAGGATCGGTCTGTTCCTCAGGTTGAGATTCAAAATTGGAGAAAGGCCATTTTGATGGTATCAGAAAGAATGTCAAGTGTGGATTGGGTGAGTTATTTTGTGGCAAAGATACACTTGGTGACTGGAAAACTATCAAAAGTGAAATTTTGAGAGGACAGAGGTTGTATGTTTCTGTCACAATAAAAGGTAAGGATAAAAGGTTTAGGAAACCTTGGTTTTTGAGAGATATTTAGGCCCTGGTTAAGAAAAAGGAGGTGCATGATAGGTATAAGCAGGCAGGATCAAATGAGGTACTTGAAGAATACAAGAAATGCAAGAGGACACAAGGAAGAAATCTGGAGAGCTAAAAGAAGGCATGAAGTTGCCTTAACAGACAAGGTGAAAGAGAATCCTAAGGGATTCTACAGATATGTTAAGAGCAATTAGATTGCAAGGGACAAAATTGGTTCTCAGGAAAAATCCAAAAGGTAATCTCTGCATGGAGCCAAAAAGATGGGGGAGATTTTAAATGGATTCTTTGCATTAGTATTTTACTTGGGAGGTTGACACAGCGTCAACAGATATGAGACAATGTGGTAGCGAGGACATGAACCCTATACTGATTATAGATGAAGAAGTGTTTGCAGTCTTGCGGCAAATTAGGGTGGATAAATCCCCAGGGCTTAACAATGTGTTCCCTCAGACTCAGTGAGAGGCTAGTGCATAAATTGTAGGGACCCAAGCAGACATTTTTAAAACATCCTTAGCCACAGGTGAGGATCCGAAGGCTGGAGGATAGCTAATGTTGTTCCATTGTTTAAGAAAGACTCTTAAAAATAAAACCAGGAAATTTTGGCCAGTGAGTCTGACATCAGTAGAGGGAAAATTATTGGGAGGTGTTCTAGGGGATGGAATACATAAATATTTCAGCAGACATGTACGGATTAGTGATTAGTCTCCAAGTAACCCAAAACCTCATCCTTAATAATAGACTCCAATACTTTCCCAGCCACTGAGGTTAGGCGAACAGGCCTATAATTTCCTTTCTTTTGCCTTCCTCCCTTCTTAAAGAGAGAAGTGATATTTGCAATTTTCCATTCCTCCGGGACCATGCAATCATCAAGTGATTCTTGAAAGATCATAACCAATGCATTTATTACCTCTTCAGCAAACCTCTTTCAGGACTCTGGGATTTAGTCATAGAAAAGCATAGAAAGCCTACAGCCCACAATACTGTGCCAAACACGTCCTTACTTTAGAAATTACCTAGAGTTACCCATAGCCCTCTATTTTTCTAAGCTCCATGTACCTATCCAGGAGTCTCTTAAAAGACCCGATCATATCCACCTCCACCACCATCGCTGACAGTCCATTCCACGCAATCACCACTCTCTACGTAAAAAACTTACCCCTGACATCTCCTCTGTACCTACCTCCGTTCCTTAAAACTATGCCCTCTCGTGTTAGCCATTTCAGCCCTGGGAAAAAGACCCTGGCTATCCACACAACCAATGCCTCTCACCATCTTGTACACCTTTATCAGGTCACCTCTCATCCTTCATCCCTCCTAGGAGAAAAGGCCGAGTTCACTCAACCTATTCTCATAAGGCATGCTCCCCAGTCCAGGCAAAATCTTTGTAAATCTCCTCTGCACCCTTTCTATGGTTTCCACATCCTTCCTGTAGTAAGGCAACCAAAACTGAGCATAATACTCCAAGTGGGGTCTGACCGGGGTCCTCTACAGTTGCAACATCACCTCTTGGATCCCAAACGCAATCCTACAGCTGATAAAGGCCAATGCACCGTATGCCTTCTTAACCACAGAGTCAACCTGCATAGCAGTTTTGAATGTCCTATGGACTCGGACCCCAAGATCTCTCTGATCCTCCACACTACCAAGAGTTTTACCATTAATTCTATATTCTGCCATCATATTTGATCTACCAAAATGAACCACCTCACACTTATCTGAGTTGAACTCCATCTGCCACTTCTCAATCCAGTTTTGCATCCTATCAATGTCCCACTGTAACCTCTGACAGCCCTCCACAATATCCACAACACCCCCAACATTTGTGTCATCAGCAAATTTACTAACCCATCCCTCCACTTCCCGATCCAGGTCATTTATAAAAATCACGAAGAGAAGGGGTCCCATAACACATCCCTGAGGCACATCACTGGTCACCAAACTCCATGCAGAATATGACCCATCTACAACCACTCTTTGCCTTCTGTGGGCAAGCCAATTCTGAATCCACAAAGCAATGTCCCCTTGGATCCCATGCCTCCTTACTTTCTCAATAAGCCTTGCATGGGGTACCTTGTCAAATGCCTTACTGAAATCCATATACACTACATCTATTGCTCTACCTTCATCAATGTGTTCAGTCACATCCTCAAAATATTCAATCAGGCTCATAAGGCATGATCTGTCTTTGACAAAGCCATACTGACTATTCCTAATCATATTATGCCTCTCCAAATGTTCATAAGTCCCGCCTCTCAGGATCTCTTCCATCAATTTACCAACCAATGAAGTAAGACTCACTGGTTTATAATTTCCTGGGCTATCTCTACTCAATTTCTTGAATAAAGGAACAACATCCGCAACCCTCCAATCCTCTGGAACCTCTCCCAAATACAAAGATCATCACCAGAGGCTCAACAATCTCCTCCCTTACATCCCACAGTAGCCTGGGGGTACATCTTGTTTGATCCTAGTGACGTATCCAACTTGATGCTTTCCAAAAGCTCCAGCACATCCTCGTTATTATTATCTATATGCTCAAGCTTTTCAGTCCACTCTAAATCATCCCTACAATTGCCAAGATCCTTTTCCACGGTGAATACTGAAGCAAAGTATTCGTTCAGTACATCTGCTATCTCCTCCGGTTCCATAAATACTTTTCCACTGTCACACTTGATTGGTCCTATTTTCTCACGTCTTATCCTCTTGCTCTTCACATACCTGTAGAATGCCTTGGGGTTTTCCTTAATCCTATCTGCCAAGGACTTCTCATGGCCCTTTTTGGCTCTCCTAATTTAATTCTTAAGCTCCTTCCTGTTAGCCCTATAATCTTCTAGATCTCTATCATTACCTAGTTTTTTGTGTTACGTACCCCGTAACTGGGTGTCTAACCAGCAGAGAAAGAAGTATCCGTTGGAGTCTGGTGGTACTATATTCAAAAGTGTTTATTAGTAAAATACACAAATCAATATCAATAATGCAAATATATAGATAATACATGTTAGCAATAATAAACCTAAAAGGGTGGAAATAATAATAAGTAATAATAAATAAGCTCTATCAATGTCTAGGGGATAATGAATTGTCATATGTAAGTATAAAATTCAGTTCTGTTCATACTTGCTGAGGTAGATGTTGGTTGTTGTGTTGTAATTGTTGGAGAGAGAGAGAGAGAGAGAGAGAGAGAGAGCGAGCAGTAACAGCTACAGGCAGGCAAACCTTCCTTTACGTTCTTGATCCGTCAATGTGTTGTGGCCATTCAGGTATGACCCCTCTGTCCTTCAGCTGGACCGTTCTTCTGTGGTGGACTCGTCACTCCGGCATGAGTGGACACATACACAAGCCCCCACCGGCCCTGCTATAACACTGTGAGTCAAACTGACCGATCTTTTGTTCGGTCTCCGATGCCCCACACCTTCACGTGGGTTCCAACACTCAAGCAGTGCTCAATAGTGTGTCTCCTGGTGTGTCTGAGGGGTGTCTCCCCAGACCTCACTTTTATCCCTACTCATGGGGTCTCAGGTGTCAATCAGTTTTGAATGGCTTTGTCCATCAACCCAGCCCACTCTGGCTGTCCACTGAGGAATTTTAATGAACAGAATGGTATAAGGTAAACAACCCTCTCAGAAGCCAGAAGCCTTTCAGAAGTCATAATATGGTGAATCAACAAGTCTCTCTCCCCTCTCTTATCAGTAGCAGATGTTCTGGCATGTTTTTGTTCCATCTCTCTCTCATTAGCAGCATAGCCATAGTAACGGTTTGCGATTCTCCTGGGGGGGGGGGAACATGGGCAACTCTGCACCCTTCTACCTATCAGAGCTGTTCATCCTTCATAACATTTGAAACTTTTATAAGCCTTTCTTTTCTTCTTGACTAGATTTACAACAGACTTTCTACACCACAGTTCCTGTACCCTACCATCCTTTCCCTGTCTCATTGGAACGTACCTATGCAGAACTCCACGCAAATATCCCCAGAACATTTGCGACATTTCTTCCATAAATTTCCCTGAGAACATCTGTTCCCAATTTATGCTTCCATGTTCCTGCTTGATAGCCTTATATTTCCCATTACTCCAATTAAACACTTTCCAAACTGTTCCTATCCCTATCCAATGCTATGGTAAAGAAGAGAGAATTGTGATCACTATCTCCAAAATGTTCTCCCACTGAGAAAGCTGACACCTGACCAGGTTCATTTCCCAATACCAGATCAAAGTACAGCCTCTCCTCTTGCTGGCTTATCTACATACTGTGTCAAGAAACCTTCCTGAACACATTTAACAAGCTCCACCCCATCTAAACCCCTTGCTCTAGGGAGAAGCCAATCAATATTTGGGAAATTAAAATCTCCCACCATGACAACCCTAACATTATTACACCTTTCCAGAATCTGTCTCCCTATCTGCTCCTCGATGTCCTTGTTACTATTGGGTGGTCTATAAAAAACACCCAGTAGAGTTATTAACTCTGTTCCTAACTTCCACCCACAGAGACGCAGTAGACAAGCCTTCCTTGACTTCCTCCTTTTCTGCAGCCGTGTCACTATCTCTGATCAGCAATACCACACCCCCACCTCTTTTGCCTCCCTCCCTGTCCTTTCTGAAACATCTCAAGCCTGGCACTCCAAGTAGCCATTCCTGCCCCTGTGCCATCCAAGTCTTTGTAATGGCCACAACATCAGAGCTCCAAGTACTGATCCACACTCTAAACTCATCTGCTTTGTTGAATTAAAATAGACACATCTCAAACCACCAGTCTAAGCGCATCACTTCTCTATCACTTGCCTATCCTTCCTCTTGCACTGTCTATAAGATTTCTTGATTTATGAGCCAACTGCCCTTTCCTCCATCTCTTCAGTTCAGTTCCCACCCCTGGCAATTCTAGTTTAAACTCTCCCCAGTAGCGTTAGCAAACCTCTTTGCCAGGATATTGGTCCCCCTCGGATTCAAGTGCAAATCGTTCTTTTTGTACCCATCATGGTCCAGGTGACTTAACCACCTCAAGTGCTTTCAGTTTGCCTGGAACTTTTTCCTTTGGATGTGGAGAGGATGTTTCCTATAGTGGGCATATCCAAAACTAGAGGACACAGCTTCAAAACTGATTGGCAACCCCTTGGAACAGAGATAAGGAGGAATTTTTTAGCCAAAGAGTACTAACTCTGAAATGTTCTGCCACAGACTGCAGTGGAGGCCAAGTCTATGTGTATATTTAAGATGGAAGTTGATAGCTTCCTGATCAGTCTGTTAAAAACTGCAACTGGAAGCACTTTTTGCAGGTATAGTCATCAGGGACACTGGAGGTCTACCTGCCTTCCTACATCCCACAAGAGGAACATTCTACTATAAGACCATAAGATATCAGAGCAGAAATAGGCCATTTGGCCCATCAAGACTGCTTCACCATTCAATCATGGGCTGATCCAATTCTTCTGATTATCCCCACACCCCTGCCTTCTCCCCATACCCTTTTGATGGTCTGGCTAATTAAGAACCTATCTGTCTCTGCTTTAAATGTACCCAATGACTTGGCCTCCACAGCCACTCGTGGCAACAAATTCCACAGATTTACCACTCTCTGACTAAAGTAATTTCTCAGCATCTCTGTTCTAAATGGACGTCCATCTATCCTGAATTTGTGCTCTCTTATCCTGGACTCCCCTACCAAGGGAAATAACTTTGCCATATCTAATCTGTTCAGGCCTTTTAGCATTCAGAATGTTTCTATTTGATCCCCCCCCCCCCCCCCCATTCTCCTGAACTTCAGGGAATACAGCCCAAGAGCTGCCAGACGTTCCTCATACAGTAATCCTTTCTTTGCTGGAATCATTCTCGTGAATCTTCTCTGAACCCTCTCCAACGTCAGTATATCCTTTCTAAAATAAGGAGCCCAAAAGTGTACATAATACTCCAAGTGTGGTCTCACGAATGCCATAGAGCCCAAACATCACATCCCTGCTCTTATATTCTATATCTCTAGAAACGAATGCCAAAAAATTGCATTCATCTTCTTCACCTCTGACTCAACCTGGAGGTTAATCATTAGGGTATCCTGCACAAGACTCACAAGTCTCTTTGCATCTCTGCATTTTGAATTCTCTCCCCATCTAAATAATAGTCTGCCCATTTATTTCTTCCACCAAAGTGCATGACCATACACTTTCCAACATTGTATTTCATTTGTCACTTCTTTGTCCATTATAGAAACTACCTAAGTCTCTCTGCAGGTTCTGTTTCCTCAACACTACCTGCTGCTCCGCCTATCTTTGTATCATTGGTAATTTTAGCCACAAATCCATTAGTCCAAATCATTGACATTCATCATAAAAAGCAGTGGTCCCAACACTGACCTCTGTAGAACTCCACTGGTAACTGGCAGCCAGCCAGAAATTCCCTTTATATGGAGCAATCAGCCAATGCTCCACCCATGCTAATAATTCTCCTGTAATTCCATGGGCTCTTATCTTGCTGGGCAGCCTCATGTGCGGCACCTTGTCAAAGGCCTTCTGAAAATCCAAGTTCACCACATCCACTGCATCTCCTTTGTCTACCCTGCTTGTAATTTCCTCAAAAAATTGCAGTAGGTTAGTCAGGCAGAACTTTCCTTTCAGGAAACCATGCTGGCTTTGGCCTACCTTGTCATGTGCCTCCAGGTACTCTGTAATCTCATCCCTAACAATCGATTCCAACAACTTCCCAACCACTGATGTCAGGCTAACAGGCCTATAGTTTCCTTTCTGCTGCCTCCCACCCTTCTTAAATAGCAGAGTAACATTTGCAATTTTCCTGTCATCTGGTACAATACCAGAATCTATTGACCCTTGAAAGATCATTGTTAATGCCTTCGCAATCTCTTCAGCTGCTTCCTTCAGAACCCGAGGGTGCATTCCATCAGGTCCAGGCTCAGACCACCCTCAGACCATTAAACTTCCTGAGCACCTTCTCAGTCATAATTTTCAATGCACATACTTCACTTCCTCGACACCCTTGTATGTCTGGTATACAGCAGATGTCTTCCACTGTGAAGTCTGTTGCAAAATACGCAATCAGTTCCTCTGCCATCTCTGCAGCTCTCATTACAATATCTCCAGTGTCATTTTCTATTGGTCCTATATCTACCCTCAACTCTCTTTTACCCATCATATACTTAATAAAGCTTTTAGTATCTTCTTTGATATTAGTCACCAGTTTCCTTTCATAATTCATCTTTTCCTTCCTAATGACCTTCTTAGTTTCCTTCTGCATGTTTTTAAAAGCTTCCCAATTCTCTATCTTTCCACAAGCTTTGGCTTCCTTGTATACTCTCTGTTTTGCTTTTACTTTGGCTCTGACTTCACTTCTCAGCCATGGTAGTGTCCTTCTTCCATTCTTCTTCTTTGGAATATATCTGTCTTGCACTTCCCTCATTTTTCACAGAAATTTCAGCCACTGCTGCTCTGCTGTCCTTCCTACTAGTGTCTCTTTCCAGTCAACCTTATACTAAGATGATACTAAGATAGGTGGTGTTGTGGATAATGAAGTAGGTATTCAAACGCTTGCAGAGAGATTTAGGCAAGTTAGAAGAGTGGGCTGAAAGATGGCAGATGGAGTTTAATGCTGATAAGTGTGAAGTGCTACATTTTGGTAGGACTAATCATAATAGGACATACATGGTAAATAGTAGGGCATTGAGGAATGCAGTAGAACAGAGTGATCTAGGAATAATGGTGCATGGTTCCCTGAAGGTGGAATCTCATGTGGATAGAGTGGTGAAGAAAGCTTTTGGCTTGCTGGCCTTTATAAATCAGAGCATTGAGTATAGGAGTTGGGATGTAATGTTAAAATTGTACAAGGCATTGGTGAGGCCAAATTTGGAGTATTGTGTACAGTTCTGGTCACCGAATTATAGGAAAGATGTCAACAAAATAGAGAGAGTACAGAGAAGATTTACTGGAACGTTACCTGGGTTTCAGCACCTAAGTTACAGAGAAAGGTTGAACAAGTTAGGTCTTTATTCTTTGAAGCGTAGAAGGTTGGGGGGGGGGGGCTTGATAGAGGTATTTAAAATTATGAGGGGGATAGATAGAGTTGACGTGCATAGGCTTTTTCCATTGAGAGTAGGGGAGATTCAAACAAGAGGACATGAGATGAGATTTAAGGGGCAAAAGTTTAGGGGTAACATGAGGGGCAACTTCTTTACTCAGAGAGTGGTAACTGTGTGGAACGAGCTTCCAGTAAAAGTGGTAGAGGCAGGTTCGATTTTGTCATTTAAAAAAAAATGGATAGGTATATGGACAGGAAAGGAATGGAGGGTTATGGGCTGAGTGCAGGTAGGTGGGACTAGGTAAGAGTAAGCATTTGGCACGAACTAGAAGGGCCGAGATGGCCTGTTTCCGTGCTGTAATTGTTATATGGTTAACCTTGGCCAGTTCCCCTCTCATGCCACTCTAATTTCCTTTATTCCACTGAAATACCAACACATTGGAATTCAGTTTCTCCTTCTCAAATTTTAAAATGAACTCAATCATATTGTGATCACTGTTCCCTAAAGGTTCCTTAACCTTACACTCTCTTATCACCTCCAGATCATTGCACAACACCCAATCCAGCACAGCTGATCCCCTAGTGTGCTCATCAACAAGCTGTTCTAAAAAGCCACCCCTCAGACATTCTACAAATTCTCTCTTGAGGTCCAGTACTGGCCTGGTTTTCCCAAACCCCTTTCATGTTAAAATCCCCAACAATCATCAGGACATTGTCTTTCTGATACGCCTTTTCTATCTCCTGCTGTAATTTGTAATCAACATCCTGCTGCTGTTTGGAGGCCTGTGTACAACTGCCATTAGGGTCCTTTTACCCTTGCCATTTCTTAACTCAACCCATAGAGACTCTACACCTTCCGATCCTATGTCATCCCTTTCTAATGATTTAATATTATTTCTTATACATAGGGACAAATCAACCCCTCTACCTATTAACCTATCTTTTTGATACACCATATATCCTTGAACATTCAATTCCTGATGGCAGCCATCCTTTAGACAAGTTTCAGAGATGGCCACAACTTGCCAATCTGTAGCTGAATTTCAAGATTGTCCATTTTATTTCTTATGCTGCGTGCATTCAAATATAATACTTCCAGTCCAGTATTTGTTGCTTTCTGTTTTAACTGCACCACACCTCTATTGCCCTGTAACTCATCCCACTGACTGTGATTATGCCTCATCTCTTGCCTGTCCTTTCTATCATCTCTGTTGCACGCTATCTTTGATTTATTTCAGTTTCCCCCTTCCTCAGCCCTATCACTCTAATTCCCATCTCCCTGCCAAATTAGTTTAAACCCTCCTGAACAGCTCTATTAAACCTGCCTGCTAGGATATTGGACCCCTTTGGGTTCAGGTGTAACCTGTCCTTTTTGTACAGGTCCTACCTCCCCCAGAAGAGGCCCCAATGATCCAGGAACCTGAAGCCCTGCCCCCTACACCAGTCTCTCAGCCACACATTAATATGCCTGATCATACTAATCTTGCACTCGTTAGCATGTGGCACAGGCAGCAATCCCAAGATCACTACTCTGGTGGTCCTGCTTTTCAGCTTCCTACCCAACTCCCTGAATTCTCTCTTCAGGACCTCCTTCTTTTTTCTACCTATGTCATTGGTTCCAACGTGTACCAAAACTTCTGGCTGATCACCCTCTCCCTTCAGAATACTCTGCACCCGATCCAAGACATCCCATACCCTGGCACCTGGGAGGCAATACACCATAAGAATCTCTATCAGGCTGACAGAAACTCCTGTCTGTTCTCCTCATTATGGAATCCCCTTTCACAACCACATTCCTCATCTTCTTCTCTCCCTTCTGCACTACAGAACCAGGCTCAGTGCCAGAGACCTGATCGCTGTGGTCATCCTCTGTCAGGTCACCCCCCCCCCCCCCACCACCAACTGCATCCAAAACAAGATAACTATTACTGAGGTAACAATTACATAACTTCCACCACCTCCAACGGGATCCCACTACCCAGCACATCTTTCCCTCCCCCCCTTTCTGCTTTCCGCAGGGATCGCTCCCTACACGACTCCCTTGTCCCCTCGTTCACCCCCCCCCCCATCCCTTCCCACTGATCTCCCTCCTGGCACTTATCCTTGTAAACGGAACAAGTGCTACACCTGCCCTTACACTTCCTCCCTCACCACCATTCAGGGCCCCAGACAGTCCTTCCAGGTGAGGCAACACTTCACCTGTGGGTCGGCTGGTGTGGTATACTGCGTCCGGTGCTCCCGGTGTGGCCTTTTATATATTGGTGAGACCCGACGCAGACTGAGAGACCGTTTTGCTGAACACCTACGCTCAGTCCGCCAGAGAAAGCAGGATCTCCCAGTGGCCAAACATTTTAATTCCACGTCCCATTCCCATTCTGATATGTCTATCCATGGCCTCCTCTACTGTCAAAATGAATCCAGACTCAGGTTGGAGGAACAACACCTTATGTACCGGCTGGGTAGCCTCCAACCTGCTGGCATGAACATTGACTTCTCTAATTTCCATTAATGCCCCTCCTCCCCTTCTTACCCCATCCCTGACATATTTAGTTGTTTTTTTTTCTCTCTCTGTCTGCCCATCACTCTGCCTGTTCTCCATCTCCCTCTGGTGCTTCCCCCCCTTTTTCTTTCTCCCGAGGCCTCCCGTCCCATGATCCTTTCCCTTCTCCAGCTCTGTATCACTTCCGCCAATCACTTTTCCAGCTCTTAGCTTCATCCCACCCCCTCCGGTCTTCTCCTATCATTTCACATTTCCCCCTCCCCCCACTACTTTCAAATCTCTTAGTATCTCTCCTTTCAGTTAGTCCTGATGAAGGGTCTTGGCCTGAAACGTCGACAGTGCTTCTCCTTATAGATGCTGCCTGGCTTGCTGTGTTCCACCAGCATTTTGTGTGTGTTGTTTGAATTTCCAGCATCTGCAGATTTCCTCGTGTTTGCTCTTAAAATTACTGAGGGGGATGGTCAAAGGGGTGACTCTACTATCTGAGCTCTTCCCTTCCCTGACAGTCACCCACTTATCTAATTCCTGCAGCCTCGTAGTTCCTATCTATCTCCTGCTCACTTTCCCTAAGAAGCTGCAGGTCATCAAGCCACAGCTCCAGATCCCTAACATGGTCTCTTAAGAGCTGCAACTTGGTGTACCTGGTGCAGTTGTGGCCATCTGGGAGACTGGAAAATTTGCAGGATTCCCACATCTGACACCCAGAGCAAAGTACTAACCCTACAGACATGTTCGTTATTCCTCTAAAATAAAACTTTCCCACTTACTTTACCGAAGCTTGAATGAGCCAAAGCCCTACCACTCTAGTTCAGATCAGTCCATCGATGACTGCTCCTTTGATGACTGCTCCGCTAGGCAGTGTCTCCCTTTTATGCCAGAGCCTTCCCTGCTATCTAATTCATGATTGGTGTTCTGGTTATGGCCACTGATAGGCTATGTCAAATGGACAAATGCTCTTGAAGCTCCCTTTTTAAATAACCACCACCAACCTGCAAGAAGTACCTCTCGGTAAAGCTCTCTTGATGCCACTGATAGGCCACGTAAATCCTGCCTGGCATCCCCACTGCTCTAAATGTGCAATAAGAAAGAAAGAATGAATAAATAATGAAAAAAAATTGATCTATGGCCTACGCCTTGCCTCACAAAGCCTTGATGAGCCAAAGCCTCAACTCCCCACTCACAACTTAGAGGGAACAATTACCACAACTTACTTTACAAAAAAAAATTTTTAAGTGCCATGTAGTTTTCAGTCTATGTAAAAAATTTCATGCTCACAGCTGTAAAAAAAAATTGGAGGGCACTTTGATTGTGGGCATGTTATGTTGGTGTTGGAAGCTTTGCAAAACTTGTGGAATGTATCCACATATCCTCTTTGATTTGATTTGACACAAACAACACATTTCACTGTATTTCTTGATGTGCATGTAAAAATAAAGTTAATATTTATCTTTATACTGTATGCCTTTATAAATTGTAATGGGCCCAGTACTAAGCTTTGGGGAACTCCAGTCCGAAAAGCAACCTTCTATCATTCTCTACTTCCTACCACCAAGTCAAATGTGCATCTAATTAACCAGCTCTCCCTGAATCCCATGCAATTTAAGTTTCCATGGCAGCCTTCCATGCAGAACCTTATTAAAGGTGTTACTAAAGTCCATAAGTAAGACTATAAGACTCATTTGCTCTGCCATTTCATCATGGCTGATCCATTTTCCCTCTCAGATCCAGTCTCCTACCCTCTCACCGTATCCCTTCATGCCCTGACTAATCAAGAATCTATCATCCTCTGCCTTAAGTATACCCAATGACACAGCCACCTGTGGCAAGGGATATCAGACCATTGGAAAATGATGTTGAAAAGGTAGCAATGAGGGACAATGGATGGTAATGGGTTTCTCCTTCTCAAACTGCAGGGTGAATTCTATTAGATTATGATCACTGGCCCCTAAGGATTCCTTTACCTTAAACTATATTGGCTGGGGTCAGATGTCTTGTAAAGACATTGCCCAGAAGAAGGCAATGGCAAACCACTTCTACAGAAAAATTTCCCAAGGACAATCAAGGATCACCCACATCATAAGACATGGCACATAATGAATGAATGACCATAGTCCTCTAATCTAATTCCTCTACAGAATTTAATTTTTCTTACTCTAATACCTTTTTTTTAAATCAATAGGCGAAGCTAACTATTTCTTGGGATCTTGCAACCGCTCCATTTAAGGAGGAATATGCAGCCATCAGCATCAACGTCAGCAAGTAAGAAAGGAATCAAACAATATTTGACTGAGCTTTAATGATCTGTTAAAGTACCTCAAACATCTTATTATTCAGCATCACAGCAACTCTGAATCAGATTTAGGGAACAAGAGTCCAGGTACACCTGACAGTTACTTCAGATTCAGATTCAGATTCAGATTCAATTTATTGTCATTTAGAAACCACAAATGCAATGCAGTTAAAAAATGAGACAATGTTCCTCCAGAATGATATCACAAAAGCACATGACAAAACAGACTACACTAGAAAATCCATGTAACGTTTGGCAATCCCCAATCCAAAGTCCGGAGAGGCTGCTACGTATTAATATCGCGCTACCATCTTAGCGCATTCCCCGGAAAGGAGCTCCAAATCCACCAGACAAACAAGACCAAAAGCTAAAGCTACAAGACCTGCACAAAACCACATAGTTACAACATATAGTTACAACAGTGCAAACAATAGCATAATTGATAAAAAAAAACAGACTATGGGCACAGTAAAAATAGTCCAAAGATGTTAAAGGACTACAAGTCCCCAGGGTCCCGACAGACTCACCATCCCACGCCAGCGGCAGAAGGGAATACCCCCGCAATGGACTTCCATGGCGCCACCTGACTCTGCCTCACAGACGCAGCACACAACAAAAGCCCCATCGAAACCAGCCTGGCAGACGCAGCACACACCGAAAGCAACCTGACCGCAGTGGACTCCGAGTCCATTGAACCTCCGAGCCGACGACCATCCCCTCCGGCACAGCTTCTCCAAGCATCATCCTCTGCCGAGCGTATTAAGACGGCCCCACCAATGGCCACTGGCAACATGACCCCGAGGACTGGGGGCCTGTTCTTCCCAGCAGAGACGTGGACCTCACAGCAGTAGCAGCAACAAAGAAGGTCTTCCTGGAGATTTCCAGATGTCCCTTCGTGCTCCCACATCTTTACTTTAACCTTAGTGAGTGTATGAAGTATCTGCACTTCAGTAAGGCAAATCTCACTGATATCTGTTCCTAGCGCAGTTTAGTTACTATTTCATACCAGGTCAAGAGTCACATCACCAGTAACTATTAAAGTGACGATGGCTACTAAGTCAGGAATCCAAAGGTTGAGCATGGTGCAACTGGTGTCCTGAGGTGTGTATATTTCAACTAAGGAAATATCGTAGGAAAAGTTGATATGGTCAGGGCATGGATCAACACCTGGAATTATGACATTGCAGCCATTAGTGAGACTTGGTTGCAGGAGGGGCAGGACTGGCAGCTCAATATTCTGGAGTTCCATTGTTTTAGACATGACAGAGCAGGAGGAGAGGTTGGGTTACTAGTCAGGGAAAATGTCACATCAGTGCTTCGATGGGACAGACTGGAGAATTTGACTAGTGAGTCGTATGGATAGAACTGAGAAAGACCACCCAATAGTCCCATGGATTTAGAAGAACAAATTTGTAAAGAGATTGCAGACTGTTTTAAGAAACAGGAGGTTATTATAGAAGGTGATTTTAGCTTTCCACATATTGACTGGAAATCCCTTACTGTAAAAGGACTAGATGGGATAGAGTTTGTCAAATGTGTTCAAGAAAGATTTCCTTCATGCGTACATAGGAGTCCCAATGAGACAGTGTGTGTAAATGGATCTGCTATTAAGGAATGAGACAGGGTAGGTGACAGAAGTTTGTATAGGGGAGCACTTTGCATCCAGTGATCACAATGCCATTAGTTTCAAAGTAAATTTGGAAAAGGATGGGTCTGGTTCATAGGTTGAGATGCTAATTTGGAGAGAGACCGACTTTGATGTTTTCAGAAATTTTCTGGCAAATTTCTGGACAACCTGTTTTCTGGCTAAGGTGTACTTGGTGAGAGGCCTTCAAAAATGAAATTTTGAAAGTACAAGGCTTGTATGTGCTTGTCAGAATAAAAGGTAAAGATAACAAGTGTAGGGAAACTTGAATTTCAAGAGATATTGAGGCCCTGGTTAAGAGGATAAAGGAGGTGTACAGCAAGTATAGGCAAGTAGAAGCATATGAGGTGTTTATAGAGTATAAGAAATTCAAGAGAACACGTAAGAAAGAAAGTAGGAGGGCTGAAAGAAAGCATGAAGTGGCTCTAGTAGACAAGGTGAAGGAGAATCCTAAGGGATTCTACAGTATGTTAAGAGCCAAAGGATTGCAAGGGACAAAATTGGTCCTTTGGAAAGTCAGAATGGTAAATATTGTGTGGAGCTAAAAGAGATGGGGGAGATCTTAAATGTGTTCTGTCGAAGGGTCTTGGCTTGAAACATTGACTGTAGTTTTTTTCCATAGTTGCTGCCTGGCCAGCTGAGTTCCTCCAGCATTTTGTCTGTGTTTCTGAGATCTTAAATGAATTTGTTACATCTGCATTTACTCAGAAGATGGATGCAAAGTCTGTAGAAGTGAGGCAAAATGTAATCAACTTCATGGACCCTGTACAGATTGCAGAGGAGGAGGTGTTTGCTACCCTGAGGCAAATCATGGTGGATAAATCCACAGGACCTAACAAGTGTCCCCTTGGTCCCTCAGGAGACAAATGCAGAAATTGCCAGGGCCTTAGCAGAGATATTTAAAACATCCTTAGTAACAGGAGAGGTACCAGAGAATTGGAGAATAACCATTATCGCCCACTGTTTAAAAGAGACTCTAAACATAAACCAAGAAATTATAGGCCAGTGAGTCTGACATCTGTTGTGGGATAGTTATTGGAAGGTTTTCTAAGGAACTGGATAGACATATTTGATTTGGATAGACATAGACTGATTAAGGATAGTCAGCAAGGCTTCATACATGGTAGGTCATGTCTAACCAAACAGAGTTTTTGAAGAAGTTACCAGGAAGTGAATGAAGGCAAAGCATAGATGCTGTCTACATGGACTTTAGCAAGGCATTTGACAAGATCCTGCATGGGAGGCTGGTCAGGGAGGTTCAATTGTTCGCCATTCAGGACAAGGTAGTAAATTGAATTTGACATTAGCTTTGTGCAAGGAGTCAGTGAGTGGTAGTAGAGGGTTTCCTCTCTGACTTGAGGCCTGTGACTGGTGGTGTGTCACAGGAAGCAGTGCTAGGTCTTTTGTTGTTTGTTATCTATTTCAATGATCTGGATGATTATGTGCTTAACCGGATCAGCAAATTTGTGGATGACGCCAAGATTGGAGGTGTAGTGGACAGAAAGGAAGGCTATCATGGCTTACAGAGAGGTATGCATCAGCTGGAAAAATGGGCTGAGAATTGCAGATAAAGTTTAATGCAGACAACTGTGAGGTTTTGCACTTAGGAAGGACCAACCAGGGTAGGTCTTACACAGTGAATGGTAGGGCTCTGAGGAGTGTGGTAGAACAAAGGGATCTGGGAATGCAGGTCCAGAATTCATTGAAAGTGGTGTCACGGGTAAATAGGGTTGTAAAGAAAGCTTTTGGCATATTGCACTTCATAAATCAATGTATTGAGTACAGGAGATGGGATGTTATGTTGAAGTGTATAAGACATGGGTGAGACCTAATTTGGAGTATTGTATGCAGTTTTGTTCACCTACCTACAGGAAATGTATAAACATGGTTGAAAGAGTACAGAAAAAATTTACAATGCTGTTGCTGGGTCTGGAGAACCTGAGTTATAAAGAAAGATTAAATGGGTTAGGAATAGGTTAGAAGATTAAAGGGAGATTTGACAAAGGTATATAAAATTACCAGCAGTATAGAAAGAATTAATGCAAGTAGGCTTTTTCCACTGAGATTGGGTGGGAATATGCCCAGAGGTCATGGATTAAGGGTGAAAGGTGAGAAGTTTAAAATGAACCTGAGAGCAAATGTCTTCACTCAGAAGTTTGTGAGAGTGTGGAATGAGCTGCCAGCAGAAGTGGTGCATGTGAGCTTGATTTCAACGTTTAAGACAAGTTTGGATAGGTACATGGATAGTAAAGTTATGGAAGGCTATGGTCGAGGCGCAGGGTGATGGGAGTAGGCAGTCTAAATGGTTTTGGCATAGACTAGATGCTCTGAAGGTACTGTTTCTGCACTGTTCTTCTCTATGACTCTCTATGTACTGATTTCTTCTAAATGTGAGTTGCAAATATTAGTAATGCTTCAGTCTAATTTCTGATATTGTGCAAAGGACATTACCAACTTTTTCATTTCAAAGAGACCTGCCACTGTTTTTCTCTTTTGTATACAAAGATAAGGAAGTTATGCTTTAATTAAAAAGTGTGGTGTTGAGGCAGATCTGGAATTTCATCTATAGTATTGGTTTCCTTATTTGAAAACTAATCATCATATGATCAGAGAAATGTACTGCACAGAAACATATGCTTACAGCCCAGCTCATCCATGCTGATTAGAATTCCTATATGTAATTATCCATTTAAATATATCAGACCCATTTTCTCTCTGCTCCTGTCCTATTCAAGTATCTGTCCAAATCACTTTTAAATGTTATACTATCTGCCTCCAATACCCTTTCTGACAGTTCATTCCAAATATTCACCACCCTGTGTGATAAACTTCCCTTTTAGATCTCTTTCAAAATTTTCCCCTCCATCTAAAACTCTGTCTCTCAAGCCCTTGTAAATCTTTTCTTTAGTCTTTACAATTTAATAACATTATTCCTATAGCAGAGCATCTAAAACTGAACACAATACTCTGATATGGCCTCAGCAGCATCCTGTATAATCGCACCATGACCTCCCTCACTTGCCTCAATCTCCTCAAGATGTGGAGACGCTGCTGTGCTCTCTTAAATAAAGAGGTGGTATGAGGGACCAGGTGAGATCATCCATTATGTGCATTCCCAGAAACTCTCTCCACGGAGGTGTTGCTTATGTGCAGTGAGAATTGGTCATCCTAAAGTCCACAATCATCTCTTTGGTTTTGTCCATGTTACTTACACCAACTGTCCCATCCTCTGACCTATCACTCTGGGTCAGATACCCTTGCCAACCTAGTTTAAATCGTTACCAAGAGCTCTGACAAAACTGCCCACCAGGACATTTATCCCTCTGAAGTTTGGGTTTAGGTTCCTTTTGTGGAGGCCATACCTTCCACAGAAGAAATGTCAATGATTCACAAATCTGAAACCCTGCCCCCTGCACGAACTCTTCAGTCCCACATTCATCTATCAACTTTTCCTATTCTTACACTCACTGGTGAATGGCACAGGCAGCAGTTCAGAGATTACTTTCTTTAAGGTCCTGCTCTTTAGTTTCCTTACTCCCTAATTCACTCTTGAATACAAAAGGACCTCTTCCCTTTTCCTATCTATACCATTGGTACCTGTGTCGAGAGGCCCAAGGAAAGCATTGAGACGCAGTACAAAACCGAATGAGACCTAAGCTCTAAACAAGATGTTAGACGATACCCAAGTTGAGTTTATGATTGAGCACTGAGGCACCATTCAGGTGCTCCTTAAATAATGAACTCTTGGTGCCAAAACATAATTGCCAATTAGCAGGATGGTCCTGAACACTTAAAGGGGCTGTGCCAGCTATCCATACTCCAGAGAGTTAGAGCACCTAAACCACAGGAGCTGGCATGTTTGGGTGCGTCTCATAACAGGACTCCTCCTCTGACAGCCCTGGCTGCTCAGTGAGACAGTGATGGTAGTCATGGATGAGAACCAGATCCAAGATGTCTTTTTCAGGCACCCAGTGGCTTTTCTCGTTCGAATCCTTTTAAGTCCACAAGGTATCCCAAAGAGTTTATGAGTACAAAATCTTACTGTGAAGACCTGTTCCCCATTGATAAGCCTTGTTGGTGGCATGGTTGGTGGTGGTGGGACCAAGGGGCAGGTTTTAATTTAGAGATGAGGGAAATGGGATTGATTTTCAGGGTTTTGGGGAGCTGCAAGGTGTAAGCCACCAGGTTTACTTTCTTGAGGTCTTTGAAGAGTCCAATGAGGTTGGGCACCAACTTTCTAGATTCTGAAGAGACAAATCCTCAGTGGCAGCCAGACCTGTTGCCAGGCTGCAAAGTGGGTCCCCATCTTCAGCCATAAGAACCCCAACCTTGGCCTCCTGGTCGGGGAAGAGAGGCAGAGGATAGCCAAACTGGCATTCGAATGGTGATATGCCATGACGCCAGACACTGCAAGGTGTTGTAGTTGACTTCTATCCACATCAAGTGGTCACACCATTTGTCAGGTCTTTCTGAGGCCAGGCATCGTAGGTTACATTCCAAATCTTGGTTTACCAGCTCCATCTGGCCATTGGACTATGGGTGAAACCCAAAGGAAAGACTCACTTATGGAATGCCCGCCAGAAACATGATGCAAACTGAAGACCACAATCCGTGACAATGCATGGATCCTAACACCTGGTTCAGGTCAATTTCAACTATCTCTGCCACATGTAGTAAATTGTCCAAGGCAAAGAATTTGCAGGCCTTCAAAAACCGATTGACAATTACCATGATGGCAGTCTTCCCCTTGGAGGGTGGAAGACCCATGACAAAATCCATGGAGATGTGAGCCAATCGGAGCAGGCAGAGGGTGGAGGAGCCCCTGAAGTTTTGTACCATGCTTCTTGTTCTGGGTGCACACATTGCATGCTTGCACATATTGCTGAACCTCTTTCACCATTCTGGGCCACCAATACCTTCTCTTAATGAAATTGAGGGTCCTGAATAATCCCTGGGTGAGCAGTCATTCTAGATGAATGTCCCCATTGGAGTACCACCTGAGATTGGATGGAACTTGTGATGAAAGCTAACCTGCAGGATCACTTTTAGTAATCTCCCCTTGCGCTTGGGCCTTTGTGAACAAGAGCGTCAATTCCCTAATGAATTAGTGCTACCACCTTGGCTTGGGGAAAAATAGTGATAAGATGCTCCTCTCATTCGGGTTCATCAAACTGATGGGACAAGGTATCTGGTTTTTGGTTCTTTGACCCTGGGCAATAGGTCAGGACAAAATTAAAGCGGTTAAATATAGAAACATAGAAACCCTACAGCATAATACAGGCCCTTTGGCCCACAAAGTTGTGCCAACCATGTCCCTACCTTAGAAATTACCAGACTTACCTATAGCCCTCTATTTTACTAAGTTCCATGTACCTATCTAAAAGTCTCTTAAAAGACCCTATCGTATCCGCCCCCACCACCGTTGCTGGCAGCCCATTCCACGCACTCACCACTCTGAGTAAAAAATTTACCCCGGATATCTCCTCTGTACCTACTCCCCAACACCATAAACCTGTGTCCTCTTGTGGCAACCATTTCAGCCCTGGGAAAAAGCCTCTGACTATCCACATGATCAATGCCTCTCATCATCTTGTACATCTCCATCAGGTCACCTCTCATCCTCCTTCGCTCCAAAGAGAAAAAGCCAAGTTCACTCAACCTATTCTCATAAGGCATGCTCCCCAATCCAGGCAACATCCTTGTAAGTCTCCTCTGCACCCTGTCTATGGCTTCCACATCCTTCCTGTTGTGAGGTGACCAGAACTGAACACAGTACTCCAAGTGGGGTCCGATCAGAGGTCTTATATAGCTGCAACATTACCTCTCAGCTCCTAAACTTAATTCCACCATTGATGAAGGCCAATACACCATACGCCTTCTTAACCACAGAGTCAACCTGCACAGCTGCTTTGAGCGTCCTGTGGATTCGAACCCCAAGATCCCTCTGATCCTCCACACTGCCAAGAATCTTATCATTAATACCATATTCTGCCATCATATTTGACTTACCAAAATGAACCACTTCACACTTATGAGTTGAACTCCATATGCCACTTCTCTGCCTAGTTTTGCATCCTATCAATGTCCCGCTGTAACCTCTGACAGCCCTCCACACTATTCGCAACACCTCCAACCTTTGTGTCATCAGCAAACTTACTAACCCATCCCTCCACTTCCTCATCCAGGTCATTTATAAAAATCACAAAGAGTAAGGGTCCCTGAACAGCTCTCTGAGGCACTCCACTGGTGACTGACCTCCATGCAGAATATGACCCGTCTACAACCACTCTTTGCCTTCTGTGGGCAAGCCAGTTCTGGATCCACAAGCAATGTCCCCTTGGATCCCATGCCTCTACTTTCTCAATAAGCCTTGCATGGGGTACCTTAACAAATGCCTTGCTGAAATTCATATACACTATATCCACTGCTCTTTCTTCATCAATGTGCTTAGTCACATTCTCAAAAAATTCAATCAGGTTTGTAAGGTACGACCTGCCTTTGACAAAGCCATGCTGACGATTCCTAATCATATTATGTCTCTCCAAATGTTCATAAATCTTGCCCCTCAGGATCTTCTCCATCCACTGAGGTAAGACTCGCTGGTCTATACTTTCCTGGGTTATCTCTACTCCATTTCTTGAATAAAGGAACAGCCACCACCCTCCAATCCTCCAGAACCTCTCCCTTCCCCATTGATGATGCAAAGATCATTGTCAGAGGTTCATCAATCTCCTCTCTCACCTCCCACAGTAGCCTGGGGGACATCTCATCCGGTCCCGGCAACCTATCCAACTTGATGCTTTCCAAAAGCTCCAGCACATCCCTTTTCTTAATATCTACATGCTCAAGCATTTCAGTCTGCTGCAAGTCATCATTATAATCACCAAGAATCTTTTCCATAGTGAATACTGAAGTAAAGTATTCATTAAGTACCTCTGCTATTTCCTCTGGTCCCATACACACTTCCCCACTGTCAAACTTGATAGGTCCTATTCTTTCATATCTTATCCTCTTGCTCTTCACATTTTTGTAGAATGACTTGGGGTTTTCCTTAATCCTGCCTGCCAAGGCATTCTCATGGCCCCTTCTGGCTCTCCTAATTTCCCTCTTAAGCTCCTTCCTATTAGCCTTATAATCTTCTAGATCTCTAACATTATCTCACTCTCTGAACCTTCTGTAAGCTTTTCTTTTCTTCTTGACTAGATTTATTACAGCCTTTGTACATCATGGTTCCTGTACTCTACCATAACTTCCCTGTCTCATTGGAACGTACCTGTACAGAACTCCACACAAATATCCCCTGAATATTTGCCACATTTCTTCCATACTTTTCCCTGAGAACATCTGTTTCCAATTTAAGCTTCCAATTTCCTGCCTGATAGCCTCATAATTCCCCTTACTCCAATTAAACGCTTTTTTAACTTGTCTGTTCCTATCTCTCTCCAATGCTATTGTAAAGGAGATAGAATTATGATCACTATCTCCAAAATGCTCTCCCACCGAGAGATCTGACACCCGACCAGGTTCATTTCCCAATATCAAATCTTGTAGGCTTATCTACACATTGTGTCAAGAAGCCTTCCTGAACACACCTAACAAACTCCACCCCATCTAAACCCCTTGCTCTAGGGAGATGCCATTCGATATTTGGGAAATTAAAATCTCCCATCATGACAACTCTGTTATTATTGCACTTTTCCAGGATTTGTTTACCTACCTGCTCCTCGATATCCCTGTTACTATTGGGTGGCCTATAAAAAACACCCAGTAAAGTTATTGATCAACAGTGCCACGCCCCTACCTCTTTTGCCTTCCTCCCTGTCCTTTCTGAAACATCTAAAACCCGACACTTGAAGTAACCAGTCCTGTCCCTGAGCCATCCAAGTCTCTGTAATGGCCACCACATCATATCTCCAAGTACTGATCCATGCTCTAAGCTCATCCGCTTTGTTCACAACACTCCTTGCATTGAAATAAACACATCTCAAAACTTTGGTCTGAGCACGTCCATTCTCTGTCATCTGCCTATCCTCCCTCTCTCACTGTCTGCAAACTTCCTCTATTTGTGAGCCAACCTCCTCTTCCCCAGTCTCTTCAGTTTGGTTCCCACCCCCAACAACTCTAGTTTAAACTGTTCCCAGTAGCCTTAGCAAGTCTTCTCTAAATTTGCCCCCCTCTAATTTTAAACAGGTGCTCTTTAGAATTAAACATTTTCACCTTCTGAAAATGCTAGCTGCTGTTTATTCTGTCTGTCTCTCAGCTTCTGCTGCACCAGAGAAAATAACCAGAGTTTGTCCAACCGTTCCTGAGAGCACAAGCCCGCTAACAAAAAGCTTTTATTTCCACATCATTATTTGAACATTGTTTTCAACTTTCTAACCTAGTTATTATCAAAACCTTTATTTATGCGTAAGTTTCCTCAATGAATGCAGCATGTTTTTGCTTTCTGTAGATCATTTGACTATTTTACTAGTCTGTGTTCTTCCACATAATAGTAAGTTGGCAATTACTTCCAGAGAACTGTTTCCTCTTCATCTAGAGTATAGAACGTAGAAAATCTACAGCACAATACAGGCCCTTTGACCCACAATGCTGTGCTGAACATGTACTTACTTTAGAAATCACCTAGGGTTTCTAAGCTCCATGTACCTATCCAGGTGTTTCTTAAAAGACCCTATCGTATCCACCTCCACCACCGTTGCTGACAGCCCACTCCACGCACTCACTACTCTCTGCATAAAAGACTTACCCCTGATATCTCCTCTGTTTCTACTTCCAAGCACCTTAAAACTGTGCCCCCTTGTGTTGGCCATTTCAGCCCTGATGTTGTCCTTCTGTCCAAACCTATGCATTTTGATTCCAGCTGCTTTTTTGCCGGACATGACAATTTTAGGCTTTTTCTTCATAAAATATCATTTTTAAACAGTTAATTCTCTTTAAATATCAATTTACAGCAAAAATGGAGGTGGAGATCTTGCTCAATGGACCCACAATATTCCCATGAGGCATGGTTTGAGTGTGTTCCTGAAACCACTGTAAGTGTTATTTCAAGAATTAATCTACAAAATCCTATTTTCAAAAAGTATTTTCATTTTGAAATGTAGTTTTGTAGGGTAATGTACATGGTGGAAACGTACATAATTCACAATCACTGACATTGAGTTGAGGTTCACTTTAAGAGGCTGGTCTGACATGATGTAATTATGTAAAGTTCTGTTACCACGCTTTGTGTCTGGAGTATAATAAATGAGTGTTAAGGTTTTTTCTAAACATAAAATGCCTCGCTATTTTATTTGCAAAAACCTACAGTTGTCTCACAAGATCCAATATTGTCATTTTTGGAATGTATTCACTCACATGTTCCTATATTATCATTTTTGGAATCTCCAAGTTCCTGTTATCATACTTGGAATGTAAATGCTCCCCAATTTCCTATATTGTCATTTTTAGAATGTAGTTGCTCCATGGTTCCAATATTGTCACTTTTGGAATGTAGAAACTCCTGAGATTCATATATTGCCATATTTGAAATATGGTTGCTCCACAGATTCCTATATCACTCTGTGGTTCCTTTATTGTCACTTTTGAAGTTCATATATTATCATTTTTAGAATGTAGTCACTCCATGGTTGCTATATTGTCACTACTGGAATTTAGATGCTTTTCAAGTTCCTATTTTTGTCATTTCAGTGGAATTCTTTTCCACAGACAGCTGCAGAGGCCGTCTTTATGCATATTTAAGGCAGTTGTTGATAGATTCTTGATTAGTCAGGGCATGAAGTCAAGTCAAGTCACTTTTATTGTCATTTCGACCATAACTGCTGGTAAAGTACATAGTAAAAATGAGACAACGTTTTTCAGGACCATGGTGTTACATGACCCAGTACAAAAACTAGACTGAACTACGTAAAAAAACAACACAGAGAAAGCTACACTAGACTACAGACCTACACAGGACTGTGTACAGAAGGAGTACAGGAAGCCGGCAGGAGACTGGGGTTTAAAGAAAAATTGGATCAGCTTTGCTGAAATGGCAGAGCACACTCAATAGGTCAAATGACCTAATTCTGCTCCTATATCTTATGGTCTGAGTTCCTACATTGTCATTAGTGGAATGTAGATGTCCCACAAGATCCTATATTGTAATTTTTGGAATGTAGATGTTCATTAGTTCTTATATTGTCATTTTATTTGAAGTGTAATTGTTCATAGGTTCCTATTTTGGTTTTTTTTGGAGTGTAGTTGCTCACAGGTTCTTATATTGTCATTTTTGGAGTTTAGTTGCTCCACAAGTTTCTTTATTGTCACAATTTATGTAGCAATGCCAGTGTACTAAATGGTATGTACTAAGTTATTGTTTAGTATATAATTCTACATCCAGAATTAGAGCATAACTGGCATGAAATCATTTGAGTTTCTGTTGCATCAGACAATTGACTTAATTTCTGAAATGTGTTGTGATAAAAAATTGAAACTAAATAAAACTAATCAAAATGTTCAAATTATTACAAAGATTGGTGTTGTTGTAATTAGTGTAAAAGGTTGTCAAAGGATATAGCAGGATAGACATCAGCTGGAGATGTGAGCAGAGCAAAGGCACATGGAGTTTAATCCAGCTAAATATGAAATCAAATGTAAGAAAGTGCACAATTAATGTCACTGAAAGTGGTTGTACAAATTGATAGCATGGTAAATAAGGCATGTGGCATGCTTGCTTTATTAGTTTAACATCGGTAGCTGAGCGAAGGGCGCTGAGTAGGCTACGGTCAATTATGGAAAACCCTGAACATCCTCTACATAGCACCATCCAGAGACAGAGAAGCAGTTTCAGCGACAGGTTACTGTCGATGCAATGCTCCTCAGACAGGATGAAGAGGTCAATACTCCCCAATGCCATTAGGCTTTACAATTCAACTGCCAGGACTTAAGAACTTTTTTTTTTTTTCTTTTTTTTTTAAAGCTATTATTAATGCTTTTTTGAGTTAGTGATTTAGATGCATATCATATTATTACTGAGTTAAGTATTGTATGTAAGGAGTTTTTGCTACAACAAGTGTATGGGACATTGGAAAAAATGTTGAATTTCCCCATGGGGATGAATAAAGTATCTATCTATCTATCTATCTATCTATCTATCATTGAGTCCAAGGGTCAGGAAGTTTGTTTCCACTTTATAAAACTCTGGTTAGGTCACATCTGGAGTATTTGTATTCATTTCTGATTGCTCTATTATAGAAAGGGTGTGGAGGCTGTGGAGAGAGTGCAGAAGAGGTTTATCAGGATTCACTCTGGTTTAGAGGGTAGGTCTGTATGAAGAGTTTGGACAAACTGGGTTTGTTTTCTTTGAAGCAATGAAGGCTATGGGGAGACCTGACAGAAATATATAAAACTGTGAGAGCCTTAGATAGTCAGTATTATTATCGTAGAGTTGAAATATCTAATACTAGAGAACATGTTAGAGGGGAGAAAGTTCAGAGGAAATGTGCGAGGCAAGTTTTCATTACACAAGGAGTGGTGGGTTCCAGGATAGAGGTAGATAAAAAGAGGCATTTAAGAAGTTCTTAGATAGGCAAATGGATATTCAGGAATGTAGGGATATGGCCCATGTGCAGGCAGAAGGGATTAAGTGTTATTAACTTAATTAGTTCAGCACAGCAGCCTGAAGGACCCATTTCTGTAATATTCTGTTTTCTATGTTCTGTTGCAGAAATCAAATAACCAAGATTGACATCAACAATGATGATGAGAATAGACATGTAACATTTCATTTCCAGGTATGATGCATTCTCTTTATCATGATCAGCTAACTTCAATTCAGACCTTTCTTGAAATACATCAAATCCACTTGAGAGTAGTTATCACAATTTCCTTACAGATGAAACTAAGTAATTTCTCTTTTATGCAACACACACAAAATGCTGGTAGAAGGCAGCAAGCCAGGCAGCATCTATAGGAAGAAACACAGTCGACATTTCAGGCCGAGACCCTTCATCAGGACTAACTGAAAGAAAAAATAGCAAGAGATCTGAAAGTGGGAGGGGGAGGGGGAGGGGGGGGATCCGAAATGATAGGAGAAGACAGGAGGGGGAGGGATGAAGCTAAGAGCTGGAAAGTTGATTGGCAAAAGGGATACAGAGCTGGAGAATGGAAAGGATCATGGGATGGGAGGCCAAGGGAGAAAGAAAGGGGAAGGGGAGCACCAGAGGAAGATGGAGATCAGGCAAGGAGTGATTGTGAGAGGGGCAGAGAGAGAAAAAAGAGAGAGAGAGAGAGAGAGAGAGAGAGAAAGGGAGGGTAAACAAATAATTAAATAAGGGATGGGGTAAGAAGGGGAGGAGGGGCATTAATGGAAGTTAGAGAAATCAATGTTCATGCTGTCGGGTTGGAAGCTACCCAGATGGAATACAGGGTGTTGTTCCTCCAACTTGAGTGTGGCTTCATCTTGACAGTAGAGGAAGCCATGATTAGACATATCAGAATGGGAATGGGACGAGGAATTAAAATGTGTGGCCACTGGGAGATCCTGCTTTCTCTGGCAGACAGAGCGTAGGTGTTCAGTGAACCGGTCTCCTAGTCTGCGTCGGGTCTCACCAATACATAGAAGGCCGCACCAGGAGCACCGGATGCAGTATATCATACCAGCCGACTCACAGGTGAAGTGTCGCCTCACCTGGAAGTGTTGTCTGGGGCCTGAATGGTGGTAAGGGAGGAAGTGTAAGGGCAGGTGTAGCACTTGTTCTGCTTACAAGGATAAGTGTTGGGTGGGAGATCGGTGGGAAGGGATAGGGGGGACAAATGGACAAGGGAGTCACCTAGGGAGTGATCCCTGCGGAAAGCAGAAAGATGGTGGGGAGGGAAAGATGTGTTTGGTGGTGGAATACCGTTGGTGGTGGCGGAAGTTACAGAGAATTATATGTTGGACCCGGAGGCTGGTGGTGTAGTAGGTGAGGACAAGAGGAACCCTATCCCGAGTGGGATGGCAGGAGGATGGAGTGAGAGCAGATGTGCGTGAAGTGGGAGAGATGCGTTTAAGAGCAGAGTTGATGGTGGGTTTTATATTCTCTTTTATATTATCTTTGCTCAATATACTTGATAGAGAATGACTGTTGACGTTGTTCTGTGTGAGGCCACATTGTGTGATTAATTTGATATAAATAGGCATAATGAATATACACTGAATTTCCTGAAGTGTCCACAACCAAATGACAGAAATTAGTGACAGCTTTGCCTTGGGCAAGGTAGGAGCAGTTAGGATGGGAAAGCATAGAATTTGGGTTGGGCTAATTTTGATGCTATTAGTCAGGATCTTGGGAGTATAAATTGGGAACAGAAGTGCTCAGGGAAATGTACAATGGAAATGTGAAAGTTGTTTAGGTAACACTTGGATGGGACTCTGGATAGGTTTGTTCCTTTGAGGCAAGGAAAGGATGGTAGGTTGAAGGAAACATGTTTGACAAGAAAGGTGGACCATTTAGTCAAGAGGAGGAAGGAAGAAGGTTTAGAAAGCAAAGATCAGACAGGGCTCTTGAGAGTTATAAGGTAGCCAGGAAAGAGCTTAAGGGACTTAGGAAAGATGGTAAATTGAAGGAAACATGGTTGACAAGAAAGCAGATACGAGAAGTTCTTGGTGAGTAGGACTAAGGAAAACTCCAAGGCTTCTACACGTACGTGAAGAACAGGATGATGACCAGAGTGAAGGCAAGGATAATCAGGGATAAAAGTGGAAACATATGCCCGAAGTTGAAGGAGGTAGGGGCGATCCTTAATTAATTTTTTTTTTAAACATAGAACATAGAAAGAGAATGTCAGGATGTGTATTGTATACATTTCTCTGACACTAAATATACCTATTCAGAAAATGACAGCACATGACAGGCCCTTTGTCCCACAATGTTGTACCAATCTTTTAACCTACTCTAAGATCAAGCTAACCTTTCCCTCTATTTTTCTATCATTTATTTGCCAATCTAAGGGTTTCTTAAATGCCCCTAATGTTCCTGTCTCCGCAAAAGCCCTGCAAGGCATTCCATACAGTCACCATGCTCTCTGTAAAGAACTTACCTCCAACATATCCCCTAAACTTTCCTCCAATCACCTTAAAATAATGCCCCCAGTATTAGCCATTCCCCCTAGGAAAAAGTCTCTGGCTGTCCACATTATCTATTCAAGAAGGAAAACAGGGATAATCCTAGAAACTATAGATTGGTGAGTCTCACATCAGCAGAACTGAAGTTACTGGAGAGAATTCTTATGGATAGAGTCTATGAGCACTTGGAAAAGCTAGCATTGCTTTATGTGGGGCAAGTTATGTCTTACTAACTTCATTGAGTTTTTTGACCAGCTAGTGTGGGGGATTGATGGAGGTGGGGCTATGGATGTTGTCTATGTGGATTTTCGTGAGGCTTATCCAGAAGATTAACATGCATGGGATCAATAGTAAATTGGCCATTTGGATTCAGAACTGGCTTGCCCATGGAAGACAGAGGGTGGTGGTCAAAGGGACTTACTTTAGCTGGAGGTCTGTGATTAGTGTTGTCCCACAGGGATTTGTATTGGAGCCTCTGCTGTTTGTGATGTATATAAATGACATGAATGAAAATGTAGATGGGTGGCTTAGCAAGTTTGCAAATGATACAAAGATTGTTGTTGTGTAAGAATAGAAGACTTGTAAAGAATACAGCGGAATTTAAATCAGTTACAGATAAGGGAAGAGAAATGGCAGATGGAGTTTAATCCAGCTAAATGTAAAGTGCTGCACTTTGGTAGGTCAAATATAAAGAGACAGTGCACTGTTAAGGGCAAAACCCTGAACAGTATTAATGAGCAGATGGGGTCCAAGTTCATAGTTCCCTGAAAGTGACTACACATGTTGCTCGGGTGGCGAAGAAGACATATAGCATGCTTGTGTTTATTTGTCAAGGATTTGAGTTCAAAAGTCAGCAAGTTATGTTGCTGACTTTTTAAAACTCTAGTTAGACCACATCTGAGGTATTGCATACATTTCTGGTTCCCCATTATAGGAAAGATGTTAAGGCTTTGGACAGGGTGTAGAAGAGGTTTACCAGGATGCTGCCTGGATTACAGAACATGTGCTATAATGAGAACATAATATTCCTGTGTTACACTGTTCTACAGAAACATAGAAAACCTACAGCACAATAAAGGCCCTTCGGCCCACAAAATTGTGCCGAACATGTCCCTACCTTGGAAATTACTAGGCTTACCTATAGCCCTCTATTTTACTAAGCTCCATGTAACCATCCAAAAGTCTCTTAAAAGACCCTATCGTATCCACCTTCATCACCATTGCCGGCAGCCCATTCTACACACTCACCACTCGCTGAATAAAAAATTTACCCCTGACATCTCTTCTGTACCTACTTCCAAGCACCTTAAAAATATGCCCTCTCGTGCTAGCCATTTCAGCCCCGGGGAAAAGCCTCTGACTATCCACACGATTAATGCCTCTCATCATCTTATACACCTCTATCAGGTCACCTCTCATCTCCCGTCACTCCAAGGAGAAAAGGCCGAGTTCACTCAACCTATTCTCATAAGGCATGCTCCCCAATCCAGGCAACATACTTGTATGTCTCCTCTACACCCTTTCTATGGCTTCCACATCCTTCCTGTAGTGAGGCGACCTGAACTGAGCACAGTACTCCAAGTGAGGTCTGACCAGGGTCCTATATAGCTGCAACATTACCTCTCGGCTCCTAAATTCAATTCCACCATTGATGAAAGCCAATACTCCGTACACCTTCTTAACCACAGAGTCAACCTGCGCAGCTGCTTTGAGTATCCTACGGACTCAGACCCCAGGATCCCTCTGATCCTCCACACTGCAAAGAGTATTATCATTAATACTATATTCTGCCATCATAGTTGACCTACCAAAATGAACCACCTCACACTTATCTGGGTTGAACTCCATATGCCACTTCTCTGCCCAGTTTTGCATCCTATCAATGTCCCGCTGTAAGCTCTGACAGCCCTCCACACTATCCACGACACCTCCAACCTTCGTGTCATCAGCAAACTTACTAACCCATCCCTCCACTTCCTCATCCAGGTCATTTATAAAAATCACCAAGAATAAGGGTCCCAGAACAGATCCCTGAGGCACTCCACTGGTGACTGACCTCCATGCAGAATATGACCCGTCTACAACCACTCTTTGCCTTCTGTGGGCAAGCCAGTTCTGGATCCACAAAGTAATGTCCACTTGGATCCCATGCCTCCTTACTTTCTCAATAAGACTTGCATGGGGTACCTTATCAAATGCTTTGCTGAAATCCATATACACTATGTCTACTGCTCTTCCTTCATTAATGTGCTTAGTCACATCCTCAAAATTCAATCAGGTTCGTAAGGCAGGTCCTGCCCTTGAAAATGTTCTATGTTCTATGTCTCCTATAATGCACACTTCTAATAAATCACCTGTCATCCTCCTTTGCTCCAAAAAGAAAACCCCTACTTCACTCAACCTATCCTCATAAAACATGCTCTCTAATCCAGGCAGTATCAGATTAATCTCCTCTGCACCCTCCCTAAAGCTTTCCCATCCTTCCTACAAGGAGCAGACTAAAACTGAGCACAATTTTCCAAGAATGATCTAACCAGAGTTTTATATAGACCTGCAACATTACCTCTAGCTCTTGAACTCAATCCCCTGACTAATGTAGGCCAACACACCTTAACCATACTATCAATTTGTGCAGCAACTTTTAAGGGATATATAGATGTGAACCCCAAGATCCCTCTGTTACTCTATACTACCAAGAATCCTATCATTAACCCTGTATTCTGCCATCAAATTTGATCTTCCAAAGTGAATCACTTCACACTTTTCAGATAAAACTCCATCAGTCCAGCTCTGCATGCTTTCAATGTAACCTACAACAAACTTCTACACTGCTACAACTCCACCAGCCTTCATGTCATCTGCAACGTACTAACCCAGCCTTCCACTTTCTCATGCAAATCAAAGGTTGAGCTTGTTGTGGATAGTGTGGAGGCTGTCAGAGGTTACAGCGAAACATCGATAGGATGCAAAACTAGGCAGAGAAGTGGCATATGGAGTTCAACTCATAAGTGTGAAGTGGTTCATTTTGGTAGGTCAAATATGATGGCAGAATATGGTATTAATGATAAGATTCTTGGCAGTGTGGAGGATCAGAGGGATCTTGGGGTTCGAATCCACAGGATGCTCAAAGCAGCTGTGCAGGTTGACTCTGTGGTTAAGAAGGTGTACGGTGTATTGGCCTTCGTCAATCATGGGATTGAGTTTAAGAGCCAAGTGGTAATGTTACAGCTATAGAGGACCTCTGATCGGACCCCACTTGGAGTACTGTGTTCAGTTCTGGTCACCTCACAACAGGAAGGATGTGGAAGCCATAGACAGGGTACAGAGGAGATTTACAAGGATGCCTTACAAGAATAAGTTGAGTGAATTTGGCCTTTTCTCCTTGGAATGATAGAGGATGTCAGGTGACCTGATAAAGGTATATAAGATGATGAGAGGCATTCATTGTGTGGATAGTCAGAGGCTTTTTTCCCAGGGCTGAGAACACAGTTTTAAGGTGCTTGGAAGTAGGGACAGAGAAGATGTCAGGGGTAAGTTTTTTTTCCCCACGCGCAGAGTGGTGAGTGCATGGAATGAGTTGCCAGTGATGGTGGTGGAGGTGGATACGGTAGGACCTTCTAAGAGACTCCTGGATAGGTACATAGAGCTTAGAAAAATTGAGGGCCATGGGTAATCCCAGGTAATTTCTAAGTAAGTACATGTTTGGCACAGCTTTGTGGGCCAAAGAGCCTGGAGAGCTTTTCTATGTTTCTATAAGTCACTGATCCCTGCGGAATACCAGACAGAATACATTCCATTTAGATCCACCTTCTGCCTTCTATGGGCAAATCAACTCTGAATGCACACACCCAAGTTTTTCTGGATTCCATGCCTCCTGACTTTTGGAATGAGCCTACAATGGGGAAACATCAAATCCCTTACTAAAATCCATATATATGGCATCCACTGCTCTGACTTCATCAATGTACTTTGTCACATCCTCGAAGAATTCAATCAGGATTGTAAGGCACAACCTAACCCTAACCCTAAACCCTCACAAAGCCATGCTGATTATCCCTAATCAGACTACTCTTTTCCAAATACTCATAAATCTTGTCTTTAAGAATCATCTCTAATAATTTGCCCACCACTGAATTAAGAATCACAGGTCTATAATTCCCAGGGTTATCCCCACTCCTTTTCTTGAACAAGGGAATAACTTTTACCATATAACCATATAACCATATAACAATCACAGCACGGAAACAGGCCATTCCGGCCCTCCTAGTCCGTGCCGAACTCTTAATCTCACCTAGTCCCACCTACCCGCACTCAGCCCATAACCCTCCACTCCTTTCCTATCCATATACCTATCCAATTTTACCTTAAATGACACAACTGATCTGGCCTCTACTACTTCTACAGGAAGCTCATTCCACACAGCTATCACTCTCTGAGTAAAGAAATACCCCCTCGTGTTTCCCTTAAACTTTTGCCCCCTAACTCTCAAATCATGTCCTCTCGTTTGAATCTCCCCTACTCTCAATGGAAACAGCCTATTTACGTCAACTCTATCTATCCCTCTCAACATTTTAAATACCTCGATCAAATCCCCCCTCAACCTTCTACGCTCCAATGAATAGAGACCTAACTTGTTCAACCTTTCACCCTCCAATCATCTTGTACTGCACCCTTGACCAGTGGGGACACAAAGATCATCAACAAAGGCATAATAATCTCCCCCTCATTTCTTATAATGACCTGAGCTACTTTATATCCCATTTGACCCTGGGAACTTAACTATTTTAATGTTTTTCAAAAGTTCCAGCACTTTGCTTCAGTATTCACATGAGGACTTTAACAAATGTTCTTTCTTTCTTTTTAAATCTTTTTATTAATTTTGAACAAACATAAATGAAACATGAATACAGAGAGTTTATGAGTACATAATTAATAGGTTAAGTATACATTCAAATAGATGATAATCCATATATAATAACCTCCCAAACTCATAGTAATTACGAAAAAAGGAGTAAATAAGAAAAAAAAAACCTAACCAACACAGGCCATTCATTGCATTATGTCAAATATACACAGTAGCGTCAATAACTCCGTACCTCTATCCAAATAATTAAGGATAATAGAAGCAGGGTTTAGGAAAAGTCAGTTTAACTCATATGAAAATGTTGAATAAATGATCTCCAAGTTACTTCAAATTTAACTGAAGGATCAAAGACAACACTTATAATTTTTTCTAAGCTCAAACAAGAGATAGTTTGAGAAAACCACTGAAATATAGTTGGAGGATTAATTTCTTTCCAGTTCAATAGGATAGATCTTCTAGCCATTAATGTAACAAATGCAATCATCCGTCAAGCTGAGGGGGATAAACAACTATTATCCACCATTGGTAAACCAAAAATTGCAGTAATAGGATGCGGTTGCAATTTGATATTCAGAACTGTTGAAATAATACCAAAAATATCTTTCCAATAATTTTGCAAACAAGGCACAAATGTGAGGTCAGCATTGATCAGACTGATATGCAGGAACGTGCTGATGTTAAGAAAGAGGATGTGTAACATCAGGATCGATAAGTCCCTGGGGCTGGACGGCATATACCTAAGTTACTATGCAAGTGAGAGAAGAGATTTCTGCACTGTTAGTTTTGATCTTTGTGTCCTCACTGGCTACAGGAATAGTACCAGAAGATTGGAGAATGACAAATGTTGTTTCTTTCTTTAAGAAAGGGAGCAGGGCTAATGCTGGGAATTATAAACCAATGATTCTTACTGGACATGTCAAGGAAATTTTTAACCTCTCACTGCTATGGGCAGAAGTTCTCACTTGCTTCAAAAAGGCAAGTGCCCAAGAAAAATAATGTGAGCTGCCTTAATGAGTATCACCCAGTAGCACTCACATCCACAGCGGTGAAATGTTTTGAGAGGTTGGTCATGACTAGACTGAACTCCTGCCTCAGCAAGGACCTGGACCCACTGCATATACAAACACCTATGTCAGGATTCTGTTCATCGACGAAAGCTCAGCATTTAACACCATCATTCCCACAATCATGATTGATAAGTTACAGAACCTGGGCCTCTACAGCTCCCTCTGCAATTGGATCCTCAACTAACTGGAAGATCACAATCTGTACAGATTAATGATAACATCTCCTCCTTGCTGATGATCAACACTAGTACACCTCAGGGGTGTGTGCTTAGCCCACTGCTCTACTCTCTCTACACTCATGTCTGTATGGCTAGGCATAGCTTAGATATGATCTATAAAGTTGCTGGTGATACAGCCATTGTTGGTAGAATCTCATATGGTGACGAGGGAGCGCACAGGAGTGAGATATACCAACTAGTGGAGTGGTGTTGCAGCAACAACCTTGCACTCAACATCAGTAAGATGAAACAGCTGATTGTGGACTTACCGAAGGGTAAGACAAAGGAACACATAACAATCCTCACAGAGGGATCAGAAATGTAGAGAGTGAGCAGTTTCAAGATCATGGGTGCCAAGATCTCTGAGGATCTAACCTGGTCCTAACAGTTATGCAGTTGATGCAGTTATAAGTCAAGTCAAGTCATTTTTATTGTCATTTCGACCATAACTGCTATGGTACATAGTAAAAATGAAACAGCGTTTTTCAGGACCATGGTATTACATGACACAGTACAAAAACTAGACTGAACTACGTAAAAAACAACACAGAAAGAAAAAAAAAACAACTACACTAGACTACAGACCTACCCAGGACTGCATAAAGTGCACAAAACAGTGCAGGCATTACAATAAATAATAAACAGGACAATAGGGCAGTAAGGTGTCAGTCCAGGCTCTGGGAATTGAGGAGTCTGATAGCTTGGGGGAAAATACTGTTACATAGTCTGGTTGTGAGAGCCCAAATGCTTCGGTGCCTTTTCCCAGATGGCAGGAGGGAGAAAAATTTGTATGAGGGGTGCGTGGGGTCCTTCATAATGCTGTTTGCTTTGCGGATGCAGCATGTAATGTAAATGTCTGTGATGGCGGGAAGAGAGACCCTGATGATCTTCTCAGCTGACTTCACTATCTGCTGCAGGGTCTTGCAATCTGAGATGGTGTAATTTCCAAACCAGGCAGTGATGCAGCTGCTCAGGATGCTCTCAATACAACCCCTGTAGAATGTGATGAGGATGGAGGTTGGGAAATGGACTTTCCTCAGCCTTCGCAGTAAGTAGAGACGCTGCTGGGCTTTCTTTGCTATGAAGCTGGTGTTGAAGGACCAGGTGAGATTCTCTGCCAGGTGAACACCAAGAAATTTGGTGCTCTTAACGATCCCTACCGAGGAGCCGGTGATGTTTAGTGGGAAGTGGTCACTCCATGCCCTCCCAAAGTCAACAACCATCTCTTTTGTTTTGTTCACGTTCAGAGACAGGTTGTAGGCTCTGCACAAGTCCGTTAGCCACTGCAACTCCTCTCTGTAAGCTGACTCATCATTCTTGCTGATGAGACCCACCACGGTTGTGTCATCGGTGAACTTGATGATATGGTTCGAGCTGTGTGTTGCAGCACAGTCGTGGGTCAGCAGAGTGAACAGCAGTAGACTGAGCACACAGCCCTGGGGGGCCCCTATGCTCAGTGTGATGGTGTTGGAGATGCTGCTTCCGATCTGGACTGACTGAGGTCTCCCAGTCAGGAAGTCTAGGATCCAGTTGCAGAGGGAGGTGTTCAGGCCCAGTAGGCTCAGCTTTCCAATCAGTTTCTGAGGGATGATTGTGTTGAATGTTGAACTGAAGTCTATGAACAGCATCTATGAACGTATGTGTCTTTTTTGTCCGGGTGAGTTAGGGCCAGTTGGAGGGTGATGGCAATGGCGTTGTCTGTTGAGCAGTTGGGACGGTATGCAAACTGCAGGGGGTCCAGTCAGGGGGACAGCAGGGTCTTGATATGCCTCATGACGAGCCTCTCGAAACACTTCATGATGATGGATGTGAGAGCAATGGGACGGTAGTCACTTAGGCAGGACACTGAAGACTCCTTCGGCACGGGGACGATGCTGGCGGCCTTGAAGCACGTTGGAATGGTAGCGCTGCTCAGGGAGATGTTGAAGATGTCAGTGAGAACATCTGCTAGCTAGTCTGCACATCCTCTGAGCACTCTACCAGGAGTGTTGTCTGGTCCAGCAGTCTTCCATGGGTAGACCCTGCACAGGGTTCTTCTCACATCAGTCACGGTGAGACACAGCACCTGGTCATTTGTAGGAGGGGTGGATTTCCTCGCCGCCACATCATTTTCCACCTCAAAACGGGCATAGAAGTTATTCAGTGCATCTGGGAGGGAGGCATCACCCACACAGTCAGGTGATGTTGTCCAGTAATTGGTGAAGTCCTAGATGCCCTTCTACATGTGCTGCGTGTCACCTCTGTCCTGGAAGTGGCTGTGGATTTGCTGGGTGTGTGCACACTTTGCCCCTCTGATGGCCCACAACAGTTTGGCCATTGCTGTTGTTAGGGCTGCCTTGTTGCCTGCTCTGAAGGCGGAGTCATGGGTCCTCAGCAGCGCACGCACCTCCGTGGTCATCCATGGCTTCTGGTTAGCACATATAGTGATGGTCTTGGACAGAGTAACATCATCAATGCACTTGCTGATGTAGCTGGTCACTGATGCTGTGTACTCCTCTAAGTTGGTAAAGAAGGCAAGACAGCAACTATACTTCATTAGGAGTTTGAAGAGATTTGGTATGTCAACAAAAACACTCAAAAACTTCTATAGATGTACCGTGGAGAGCATTCTGACAGACTGCATCACTATCTGGTATGAGGGGGGAGTAGGGGTGTGCTACTGCACAGAACCGAAAGGAGCTGCAGAGGGTCATAAATTTAGTCAGCTCCATCTTGGGTACTAGCTAACAAATGTTACGAAGGATGAACAGTTCTGATGGACAATGGGGTGCAGAGTTGCCCATATTCCCCCCCCCCCTTTTGAGAATCACGAACCATTACTGTTGCTATGCTGCTCATGAGAGAGAGAGATGAAAAGAAAACATGCAAGAACATCTGCTACAGATAAGAGAGGGGAGAGAGCCTTGTTGATTTACTATACTATATCTTCTGCGAGGGTTATTTATCTTCTACCATTTTGCTCATTAACATTCCTCAGTGGACTGCCAGAGTGGGCTGGTTTGATGGACACAGTCATTCAAAATTGATTGATAGCTGAGACCCCATGAGTAGGGATAAAAGTCAGGTCTGGAAAGACACCCTTCAGACACACCAGTGGACACTGATTGAGTGTTGGAACCCACAGGAAAGGTGGGGGCATCGGAGACCGAACAAGGAGAATTGGTCAGTTAAACTCACAGTGTTGCAGCAGGGTCGGTGGGGACTTGTGTGTGTGTCCACTCATGCCAGAGTGATGAGTCCACCACAGAAGAATGGTCTAGCTGAAGGACAAAGGGGTCATAACTGAATGGCCACAAAGATACGCCGGATTAAGAAAGCAAAGGAAGGTTTGGCTGCAGTAGCTGTTACATCTCGCTCGCTCTCTCTCTCTTTCCAACGATTACAACACAACAACCATAACTACCTCAGCACGCATAAACTGAACTGAACTTTATACTTTTCTATGACAATTTATTTACCCCTAGACATTGATAGAGCTTGTTTATTATTGCTTATTATTATTCCTACACTTTTAGGTTTATTATTACTAACTTGTGTTATCTATATATTTGTATTATTGGTATTGATTTGCTTATTTTACTAATAAACACTTTTGAATACAGTACCACCAGACTCCAACAGATTCTTCTTTCTCTGCTGTTTAGACACCCAGTTACGGGGTACGTAACAAATAGAACTCAGGACATCTTCAAGGAGCAGTGTCTCAGAAAGGTAGCATCCAATTAAGGACCCCCAGCCCCCAGGGCATGTGCTTTTGTCACTGTTACCATCAGGTAGGAGGTACAGAAGCCTGAAGGCACACACTCAGCAATTCAGGAGCAGCTTCTTCCCTCTCTGCCATCCAATTCCTAAATGGACATTGAACCTATGAACACTACCTCACTTTTTTAATGTATATTATTTCTGTTTTTGCACAGTTTTTAATCTATTCAATACAAGAGGGGTGATTGATAAGTTCATGGCCTAAGGTAGAAGGAGTCAATTTTGGAAAACCTAGCACATTTATTTTTCAACATAGTCCACTCCTACATTTACACACTTAGTCCAGCAGTCGTGGAGCATACAAATCTTGGACCTCCAGAAAGTGTCAACAGTAGGGGTGATTGATAAGTTCGTGGCCTAAGGTAGAAGGAGATGATTTATTAATTTCAATCTGCATAATCACTCAGAGGGTTGAACTGCATGTGCATGTAACGAGAGCTGTATAACTCACCTCCTTCTACTCTAGGCCACAAACTTATCAATCACCCATGCTGTGGACACTTTCTGGAGGTCCAAGATCCGTATGCTCCATGGCCACTGGACTAAGTGTGTAAATGTAGGAGGGGACTATGTCGAAAAATAAATGTGCTAGGTTTTCTAAAATGGACTCCTTCTACCTTAGGCCACAAACTTATCAATTACCCCTCGTACATATACTGTAACACCCACAAAATGCTGGTGGAATGCAGCAGGCCAGGCAGCATCTCTAGGAAGAAGTACAGTCGACATTTTGGGCCGAGACCCTTCGTCAGGACTAACTGAAAGAAAAGATAGTAAGAGATTTGAAAGTGGAAGGGGGAGGGGGAGATCCGAAATGATAGGAGAAGATAGGAAGGGGAGGGATGAAGCTAATAGCTGGAAAGTTGATTAGCAAAAGGGATACAGAGCTGGAGAAGGGAAAGGATCATGGGACGGGAGGCTGAGGGAGAAAGAAAGGGGGAGGGGAGCACCAGAGGGAGATGGAGAGCAGGCAAGGTGTGGTTGTGAGAGGGACAGAGAGAGAAAAAAGGAAAAAATGATAGATAGATAGATAGATAGATAGATAAATAAATAAGGGAGGGATAGGGTAAGAAGGGGAGGAGGGGCATTAATGGAAGTTAGAGAAATCAATGTTCATGCCATCAGGTTGAAGGCTTCCTAGACGGAATATAAGCTGTTGTTCCTCCAGTCTGAGTGTGGCTTCATCTTGACAGTAGAGGAGGCCATGGACAGACATATCAGAATGGGAATGGGACGTGAAATTAAAATGTGTGGCCACTGGGAGATCCTTTGACATATCAGAATGGGAATGGGACATTTGACATATCAAAGGAATCATAGGTTCGATTTTATCATTTTTTAAAAATTGGATAGGTATATGGACAGGAAAGGAATGGAGGGTTATGGGCTGAGTGCAGGTAGGTGGGACTAGGTGAGAGTAAGCGCTGGGCACGGACTAGATGGGCTAAGATGGCCTGTTTCCGTGTTGTAATTGTTATATGGTTATATCAGAATGGGAATGGGACATTTGACACATCAGAATGGGAATGGGACGCTTATCCATGGCCTCCTCTATGGGTGTGTCTTATGAGGAAAGATTGAGCAAGTTAGGGTTTTTCTCTTTTGTAATAAAGGATGATGAGATGAGAGTACCTGTCTTCCAGTCAAACAATGACTAATAAGAAAGGACATACTTTTAAGGTGATAGAAGGAAAATATAGGGAGGATATCAGAGGTAGAGCTTTTTATTTTAAAAAAAACAGTGTAGTAAGTGCATGGAACACACTGCCAAGTGTGGTGGTTGAGGCAGATATATTAGGGACAACTAAGATACTGTTAGATAGGGACATGGATGAAAGAAAACTAGAAGGCTCTGTGGGAGGGAAGGACTAGATTGATCTTGGAGTAAATTAAGAAGTCAGCAAACATTGTGGGCTGAAGGCACTGTACTGTTCTGTGTTCTGTAACAAGTTACTGTTTCTGAAATTGACTTTTTTTGGATGGAACTAGTTGACTTCTTTGCTTCTCAAGGATGTCCTCAATGGTGGGGAGGATAATGCTCATGATGGAGCTGGCAGAGTTTACAACTCTCTGCAGCTTTTTCTGATCCCGTGCATTAGAACCTCCATAGCGGCGGTTCCGGAGACGTCATCATCGAGAATGGCAGCTTAAGTCACAAGCTCCTCCAGAAAAACGTGTATTAAGCCCCGTTATCTCATCAAATATAATATTTTTCGAAAAATATTTGAACTGAAAAGAGGGGCAAGAATGGGGAGAAGAAATGGAAATAAAAAAAGCAACACTGCAGAGCCTGCATCCAAGAGGAGTGCAGCGAGCGACTCTCCAACCCGACCGCGTGCGAGTGAGGCGGCTGCTGGGCCTCATTCAGGCGAAGTGGCGAATATCTTCGAAATCCTGAAAGAAATAATGGAGGTCCAGAAAGAAATAAAGCAGCAGCTCCATGATATTAAGGCAGAGCTCGCCAGCGTTAATCAAAAAATAGTGGTGGCAGAGACTCGAATTGAGAAGGTGGAAGATCGCGTTCAAAACGTTGAACGGATACTGAGCAAGACAATAAAAATAATACATCACCAAGAAGGTAAACTGTTTGACCTGGAGGGAAGATCACGGCGGAAAAATATCAGAATCTATAACGTTCCCGAAGGAGCAGAGGGCTCGTCTATGACGGAGTTTGTCGAAAAGTTACTGCGGGACGCACTGGATCTTCCCTCGGTTATGGAGCTGGAAGTCGAGAGAGCCCACCGCGCGTTCGTTCTGAAACCTACCCAGGATAGAAAGCCACGTTCAATAATAATTAAATTCCTGTGGTACAGCACCAAGGCGCAGATTCTACAAAGAGCCTGGGGTAAGAAGAGAGTGTTTTACGACGATAAATTAATATATTTCGACCAAGATTACCCCCCACGGTCCTGCAGAAATGCAAAGAATACTCTGAAGTAAAGCGAGTACTAAAGCAAAACAAGATTAGATTTCAAACTCCGTACCCTGCTAAACTTCGAGTGTTTTATGACAACAGGACGCGGTTGTACCAGACGGTGGAAGAGGCGACTACAGACATGAAGGCCAGAGGGTTGCCCGTTAGCGTCACCAAAACGAGGGAAAGACTGACTGAGGAATTATCCCGCTCCGCTTGGGAAATAGTGCGAGAATCGAGAAGGCAGAAGACGGGAGGAGGCCGAGGGAAATATATCAGGAAGAGACCAGGAGTTTCCCAAAGACAGTCCTCACCCCCTTCAGAAGAGCCATAAGGTTTGGCTAACTTTAAAAATGTTGAGAAGCTAAACGGAAGCAAAAGTACACTGTGATATACCTATCTCGAGAAATATTTATTATAATGTGGATTTTATATTACTTAGTTGTTATTCTTTATTCTCTCACTTACTTCTTTTTCCCCACCAAAATGAGAATATATATATGTGTATGTAATGTGTGTGTGTATGTGTATGTATGTGTGTGTATATATATATATATATATATATATATGTATATGTGTGTGTATGTATGTATATATATAGGAGGAGTACACAGGGAAATCTTTTCTGTGTAATGGATTTGTTCACTGACTTTTATGAATACTGCATTGGGGGCCCTCAACTCACAAGTAGGAGGGGTTATCCCCCACAGCTAGACATTTCCTCTAGCTCAACGCAGGGTCATCTACTAGAGACCTCAGCCTTGGAATCACAGGTTCATTACCATTTTTGTTGTTATTTGCGTTTCTTGGTTCTTATTTGTTCAGGGAATAGATCGATTAAGTTTTATTCTAATTTCAATGGTACATTGACAAATAAATACAGATGGCTAAGGACAAGGTAAAATTCATTTCTTTTAATGTCAATGGGCTATTAAATCCAATCAAACATAAGAGAATTTTATCCAATTTAGAACAATTCGATTCATACTGGAAAAAATGGTTTAACTACATAATGCCTCATAGGCCTGATTTTATTCTCACAAATCAATGAATCTGTTGTAAAAAAAAAATCACTCCCTACTTGTACATAATTCTTTCCTTTTGTTTGTTTTTTCTTTCCACTCTTTTCTATGAGTGTATACCTCAGATAAATACTTGGTGGAGATTTGTGATATATATGATTATATGATATATATGTACAATGTCTGAAATACATCTTATGGAAATGTTTGTTTGATGATGAACTTCAATAAAAAAATAAATTACAAAAAAAAAGAACCTCCATAGCAGTCAGTAATGCAGCCAGCCCTAATGATCTCCACGATGTATATATAGAAATTTGCTGGAGTACTTGGTGACATATCAAATCTCCTCAAACTCCTAATGAAATATAGTCACAGACATACTTTCTTTGGCTATATTTCTGTCCAATATAGTGCAAGAACAAGTGGTTAACTCATTTTACAATACTGTATAATTTTAACTGCCTCACATAGAAGTTCTGTTAGGGTACTGTGTTTCTACCAAAGACAACTAACCCACTGCTTATTTTACAGGTTACGATGGATAACCCTTACAATGCTAAAATAAACCTAATCATATCAATCCCAATTAAAGTACGGGGTCAAGAAATTCTCAAGCTGCATCAGGTAATGTTAATTTTAAATTTAATGTAATTAAATCACTATTAGCAAATAATAAAAAATTCTATTTAAGATGTCTGGACAAAGAAGGAGGCATATGTTAGTTAAAGAGCATAAGGAATGTTGGACCACACTTGCGGAAAATTAGGAGGGCTAAAAGGGACCATGAGATATTCCTGTAAAATAAAGTGAATGAGAGTCCTAAAATATTCTATAGTTATACTAAGAGCTAAGGAAGATGCTAGGGAAAGAGCAGACCTCCTTAGGAATCAATGTGGTAATTTATATGTTGGTTTTTGGGAAATCTTAAATGAATACTTCTCCTCTGTGTTGGTTGAGGAATTGAGTTCAAAAGTCAAAAACAGAAACTGTGAGCACACACAAAGACTCAAATACTTGCACTAATGGCACTTTGTGCATTACTGTGACATTCTGGTGCTGCTGTAACTTATTTTATTTTAGCTACTTATCTATTTAATACCGCCTTTCTATTACTGTCTTGTTTTTATCTACCGCTTTGTTTGATTGACTGAGAGGAAGCCAAACAGTTTCATTGTACCTATGTATAATGACAATAAAGATCATTCAATTCAATTCAATTCAATTCAATTCAAAGGGCTCTGAGGCAGACAGATACTGTCATTGTGCAGGAAATGGAAGGCTGTGAACATCGTATAGGTAAAAGGGGTTAATTTAGCATCACTTCATAGAATATAAGAGCAGGGAAGTGTTTCTTCAACTATAAAATGTTGGTTAGGCTACAGCTGGAATATTTGTGCATTACTTAGAGGGCTATGGGTAACCCAAAGTAATTTCTAAAGTAAGTACATGTTCGGCATAGCATTGTGGGCTGAAGGGCCTGTATTATGTTGTAGGTTTTTCTATGTTTCTTTTTATGTTTCTTATCACCAGACTACAGGAAAGATATGAAGGACTGGAGACAATGCAGAGGGGATGGATGATATGGAGCATTTCAGTCAGAAGGAGATTAATGAGGTTGGGTTTGTTTTCCTTGGAATGGAGGAAGCTAGGCAAGAGGCTGTAATAGAAGTATTAAGGGAGATTAAAGGAATATTAAGGATTAAAAGAATATTAAGGGAGAGGAGGTGTTGGAGTTGTTAAAATACATTAGGACGGATAAGTCCCCGGGGCTTGACGGAATATTCCCCAGGCTGCTCCACGAGGCAAGGGAAGAGATTGCTGAACCTCTGGCTAGGATCTTTATGTCCTCGTTGTCCACGGAAATGGTACCAGAGGACTGGAGGGAGGCGAATGTTGTCCCCTTGTTCAAAAAAGGTAGTAGGGATAGTCCAGGTAATTATAGACCAGTGAGCCTTACGTCTGTGGTGGGAAAGCTGTGGGAAAACATTCTTAGAGATAGAATCTATGGGCATTTAGAGAATCAAGGTCTGATCAGGGACAGTTAGCATGGCTTTGTGAAGGGCAGATCATGCCTAACAAGCCTGATAGAGTTCTTTGAGGAGGTGTCCAGGCATATAGATGAGGGTAGAGCAGTGGATGTGATCTACATGGATTTTAGTAAGGCATTTGACAAGGTTCCACATGGTAGGCTTATTCAGAAAGTCAGAAGGCATGGGATCCAGGGAAGTTTGGCAAGGTGGATTCAGAATTGGCTTGCCTGCAGAAGGCAGAGGGTTGTGGTGGAGGGAGTACATTCAGATTGGAGGGTTGTGACTAGTGGTGTCCCACAAGGATCTGTTCTGGGACCTCTACTTCTTGTGATTTTTATTAACGACCTGGATGTGGGGGTAGAAGGGTGGGTTGGCAAGTTTGCAGATGACACAAAGGTTGGTGGTGTTGTAGATAGTGTAAAGGATTGTCGAAGATTGCAGAGAGACATTGATAGGATGCAGAAGTGGGCTGAGAAGTGGCAGATGGAGTTCAACCCGGAGAAGTGTGAGGTGGTACACTTTAGAAGGACAAACTCCAAGGCAGAGTACAAAGTAAATGGCAGGATACTTGGTAGTGTGGAGGAGCAGAGGGATCTGGGGGTACATGTCCACAGATCCCTGAAAGTTGCCTCACAGGTAGATAGGGTAGTTAAGAAAGCTTATGGGGTGTTAGCTTTCATAAGTCGAGGGTTAGAGTTTAAGAGATGCGATGTAATGATGCAGCTCTATAAAACTCTAGTTAGGCCACACTTGGAGTACTGTGTCCATTTCTGGTCGCCTCACTATAGGAAGGATGTGGAAGCATTGGAAAGGATACAGAGGAGATTTACCAGGATGCTACCTGGTTTAGAGAGTAAGGATTATGATCAGAGATTAAGGGAACTAGGGCTTTACTCTTTGGAGAGGAGGAGGATGAGAGGAGACATGATAGACGTGTACAAGATATTAAGAGGAATAGACAGAGTGGACAGCCAGCACCTCTTCCCCAGGGCACCACTGCTCAGTACAAGAGGACATGTCTTTAAGGTAAGGGGAGGGAAGTTCAAGGGGGATATTAGAGGAAGGTTTTTCACTCAGAGAGTGGTTGGTGTGTGAAATACACTGCCTGAGTCAGTGGTGGAGGCAGATACACTAGTGAAGTTTAAGAGACTACTAGACAGGTATATGGAGGAATTTAAGGTGGGAGAGTTATATGGGAGGCAGGGTTTGAAGGTCGGCACAACATTGTGGGCCGAAGGGCCTGTGATGTGCTGTACTATTCTATGTTCTAAGTATACTAAATTTTAAGAATTATAGACAGCATGAAAGCTTTCTTCTTGGAAGTAGTATTTAAAAGCAGAGTGTGCAGGTTTAATAAATCTTGATAAGGACAACTGATATGATGTATGAACACTTTAACTAAAGTTTAGTGCCACTCAGTCTCAGTTAGTACTCTTACTTAAAATATACAGGCATTCTGTTCACCTGGCAGACTCCCAATGGCCTACATTTAAACCTCTATCCATGCTGCTTCATACATTCAATCCCAAAAGCAACTAGACGAGAATACAGATACTATTTATTGAATGAACTGGCCAGGCTCACTTTGTAGGGTCACAGTCTTCTCAAATCACCAAAGTCAAGATCCTTCCTTTGACCAGCAGCCAATGCAGACATCAGAAGTTTGGAGAGGAGGGAACTTCAATCAGGTGCACCGCCCAAGAATAAAAGGCAGAAGTGGTTTGAAGCAGTGTATTAGAGTTTTGGCCAGTGGCCAATCAGCATTTAGGATTAATAAAAGCAAATTAGAGGAAGGCAAGGGCAAGCACAGCAGCTGTTGTCTGAGTAAACATAGTCAGAGTGAGGATCTTAAGGCTTTAGCTCTTTAGAGTTTCATGCAGGGAAGATCAAGCTTTTTCCTTCTCTTTATATCTGTTCAGCTGAGTAGAGATGACTAGCAGGATAGTGCAATGCTTCTCTTGTGGGATCCGGGAAGGCAGGGAAGCCTCCACTACAACTGTGAGAAGTGCATCCAGCTGCAGCTTCTGAAAAAGCCACATTAAGGAGTTGGAGCTGGAACTGGGTGAACTCCGGATCATTCGGGAGGCTAAAGGGGTGATGGATAGGTATAGTATGGAAGAGGAAAGGGGTTAACAAGTCAAAAAAGGATTACCCCTGTGGCCATCCCCCTCAACAACAGATATATCACTTTGGATACTGTTGGGGGGGGGAGGGGATGACCTAACAGAGGAAAATCACAGTGGTTGGGTCTCTAGCACTGAGACTGCTTCTGTGACTCAGAAGGGAAGGGGGGAAGAAAAGGCAACTGTGGTGATAGGGGATTCATTAGGGGAATGGACAGAAGGTTTTATGGGTGAGAATGAGATTCCTGGATGGTACGTTGCCTCCGGGTGCCAAGGTCCAGGATATCTCAGATCAAGTCCTCAGCATTCTTAAGTGGGAGGGTGAACATCCAGAACTCATGGCCCAAGTAGGTATGAGAGATGAGAGATAAGGAGTGGTGTAGGAGGGAGGGCATAAGATTTTTGGGTCATTGATCTCTCTTCCAGGGAAGTTGGGACCTGTACAGAAGGGATGGTTTACACCTGAACTGGAGGGGAACTACTATCTTAGCATGAAGGTTTATTAATGCTGCACGGTGGTGTTTAAACTAGAGTTGTAGGGTTATAGGAACCAGAATGCCAGAACAATTAGTGGAGAGGTTGTGGAGGCAGATGTTGGTAAGACCTCAGACAAAGATAGGAATCAAAAGGTTGAGCATGGTGGGAGGAAATCAAAAAGGGCAAATACAAGTCTAAAGGTGTTATATCTGAATGCACGCAGTGTACAAAACAAGGTAGATGAATTTGCAGCACAGTTTTAGATTGGCAAGTATGATGTTTTAGGCATTACGGAATCATGAATGAAAGATTACAGCTAGGAGCTTAATATACAAGGGTATACATTTTATAGGATAGACAGGAAGGCAGAAGGGGTGACATTGCTCGGTTGGTAAAAAATGAAATCAAATCATGAGAAATAAGTGATATAGATTCAGAAGGTGTTGAACCATTGTGGATAAAGCTAAGGAACTGCAAAGGGAAAAAGATCCTGATGGGAGTTGTATACAGACCCTCAAACAGTAAAAGGATGTTGCTTACAGATTACAATGGGAGATAGAAAATGCATGCCAAAAGAGCAATGTTACAATAATCTTGGGGGTCTTCAATATGTAGGTTGATTGGGAAAATCAGATTGGTGCTGGTTTACAGGAGGGGGGATTTCTAGAGTGCCTGTGAGATGGCTTTTTAGAGCAGCTCATGGTTGAGCCCACGAGAGGATCGGCTATTCTGGATTGGGTGTTGTGCAAGGAACCAGAATTGATTAGAGAGCTTAAGGTAAAAAAAAACCCTTAGGGGAGAGTGATCACAATATGATCATATTCACCCTGATATTTGAGAAGGATAAGCTGCAGTCAGATGTACCAGTATCAGTATTACAGTGGAGTAAAGGGAATTGCAGAGGCTTGAGAGAGGAGTTGGCAGGGTCGAAAGCAGAGCAGCAATGGCTGGAATTTCTGGAAGCAATTTGGAAGGCACAACATATATAAATCCCAAAGAGAAAGAAGTATTCTAAAGGAAAGATGACACAACCATGGCTAACAAAAGAAGTCAAAGCCAACTTAAAAGCTAAATAGAGGGCCTGTAATAGAGCAAAAATTGTAGCCTATAAAACCAACAGAAAGGCACCTAATAAGTCATTAAGGTAAAGATGCAATATGAAATTTAATAAAGCCAATAATATTAAAAGAGATACCAAAAGTTTCTTCAGATATATAAAGAGAAAGCCTTGCTTGACAAATCAGTTGGAATTCTTTGAAGAAGTGACAAACAGGGTAGATGAAGGAGAAAAGTTGATGTTGTGTACTTGAATTTTCAGAAGGCCTTTGACAAGGTGCCACACATGAGGCTGCTTAACAAGCTACAAGCCCATGATGTTACAGGAAAGATTATAGCATGAATAAAGCAGTGGCTGATTGGCAGGAGGCAAAGAGTGGGAATAAAAAGCCTTTTCTGGCTGGCTGCTGGTGACTAGTGGTGTTCACAGGAGTCTGTGTTGGGACCGATTATTTTTTACGTCATATGTCAATGATTAGAATGTTGGAATTCAAGTCAAGTCAAGTCACTTTTATTGTCATTTCGACCATATCTGCTGGTACAGTACATAGTAAAAATGGGACTACATTTTTCAGGACCATGGTGTTTCATGACACAGTCTACATGACACGTAGACTGAACTATGTAAAAAAAAAACAACACAGAGAAAGCTACACTAGACTACAGCCATGACTACAGACTAGACTGGCCTTGTTGCAAAGTTTGCAGACGATATGAAAATAGCCGGAGGGGCAGGTAGTTTTGATGAAATACAGAGGCTACAGAAGGACAGACAGATTAGACATAATTTCAAATGCCACTCTGCTCATTAAGAAGGGAGGAAGTTAAAAAAAAAGAAAATCATAGGCCAGTTAGCCTAACCCTAGTGTTTGGGAAAGTGTTGGAACCTGTTATTAAGGATGAGGTTTTGAGGTACTTGGAGACTAATGATAAAATAAGCCAAAGTCAACATGGTTTCTGTCAAGGGAAATCTTGCCTGACAAATTTGTTGAAAGTCTTTGAGGAAGTAACAAGCAGGGTGGACAAAGGAGAGATAATGGCTGTCATTTACTTGGATTTTCAGAAGACATTTGATAAGAAACCATATATGAGGCTGCTTAAAATAAAATCCCATGGTATTACAGGAAAGATACTGGCGTGGATAGAAGAATGGCTGACATGGAAGGAGACAGAAAGTGAATTAAAGGGGGCCTTTTCTGGTTGGCTGCCAGAAACTAGTGGTGTTCCTCAGGGATCAGTATTGGGACCACTACTTTTCATATTGTTTGTCAGTGATTTGGATAATGGAATTGATGGCTTTGTGGCAAAACATGCGGATGATATGAAGATAGGTGGAGGGGTAGGTAGTACTGAGGAAGCAATGCTATTGCAGCAGGACTTGGACAAATTGGAAGAATGGGCAAAAATGTGTTGGGAAATGGTAAAAGGAACAGAAGTGCAGACTATTAACTAAATGGGGAGAAAACTCAAACATCAGAGGTACAAAGGGACTTGGGAGTCCTTGTGCAAGACTCCCAGAAGGTTAATTTACAGGTTGAAAATGTGGTAAAGAAGGCAAATGCAATGTTGGCATTTATTTCAAGGGGAATAGAACATAAAAACAAGGAGATAATGCTGAGCCTTTATAAGACACTAGTCAGGCCGCATGGAGTATGTCAACAGTTTTGGGTCCCATATCTCAGAAAGGATGTGTTGTCATTGGAGAGAGTCCAGAGGAGATTCATGAGGATGATTCCAGGAATGAAGGGGTTAACAGACGAGGAGCATTTGGCAGCTTTGGCCCTATACTCACTAGAATTTAGAAAAACACAGGAGGATCTTATTGAAACCTACTAAATGTTGAAAGGACTAGATAGGGTAGATGTGGAGAGGATGTTTCCTATGGTGGGGGTGTCCAGAACTAGAGGGTACAGCCTCAAAATTGAGGGACAATCCTTTAGCTTAGAGGTAAGGAAAATTTTTTTTATAGCCAGAGAGTAGTGAATATGTGTAATGCTCTGCAACAGACAGCTGTGGAGGTCTATACTGTGGGTATATTTAAAGTGAAAATTGACAGTTTACTGATTGGTCACGACATCAAAGGTTATGGTGAAAAGGCAGGTGTATGGGGTTGAGTGGGATCCGGGATCAGCCATGATGGAATGGCAGAGCAGACTCAATGAGCTGAATGGCGTAATTCTGCTTCCATGTCTTTTGGTCTTATTAGGAGAATGGGCAAAGAAATGGCAGATATAATACAGTGCTGAAACACGTATGGTCATGACTTTGGTAGAAGTTAAAGGGGTGACTATTTTCTAAATGGAGAGAAAATACAAAAAAAAACTGAGAAGCAAAGCTACTTTGGAGTCCTTGTGCAGGATTCGCTGAAGGTTAATTTGCAGGTGGAACTGGTGGTGAGGAAGGCAAATGCAATATTAGCATTCATTTCAAGAGGACTAAAATATAAAAGCAAAGATGTAATGATGAAACTTTATAAAACATCGCTGAGGCCTCACTTGGAGTACTGTGAGCAGTTTTGGGCATGTTATCTTAGAAAGGATGTGATAAAACTGGAGAGGGTTCAAAGGAGGTTCAAGAAAATGATTCCCAGATTGAATGAAGAGTGTCTGATGGCTCTGGGCCTGTATTCAGTAGAATTCAGAAGAAGGGGCAATCTCATTGAAACCTATGGTGAAAGGCCTTGATAGAGTGAATGTGAAGAAGATGTTTCCTATGGTGGGAGAGTCTAAGACCAGGGAACACAGCCTCAGAATAAAGCAGCATCTTTTAGAATTGAGATGAGAAGGAATTTCATTAGCCAGAGGATGTAGAATCAGTGGAATTCTCTGTGGAAGCCAAATCGTTATGTATATTTAAGGTAGAGGTTGATAGATTCAGGCCTTTGACAGATTCTTGATTAGTCAGGGCATGAAGGGATACGGGGAGCAGGCAGGAGATCGAGGCTGAGAGGAAAATTGGATCAGCTAGGACGAAATGGTGGAGAAGACTCGATCAACCAAATTCTGCTCACATATGTTCTGGTCTTATGGTGTGTGATAGTTATGCTCGGGTTATTGCAGCCTGGATTTGATATTTTTTTAAAATATGTATTTTACACCAAACATTTAGAATATTGAGCTCCTTAAGCACAAACTCAGCTAATAAGTCTAAATAGGAGTGTGGAATTCATTGCTCCAGACAGTTTTCTCAGATAGGTCTCATAACCTAGTCTTTGAACATAGGCATTTCATTGTTTTCACCTGCAACACTAGTTTGTTCTTATTATGGTAAATATGAACTATTCAGATTTTCTCAGACCTTTGATAGTATGGGAGATGTTTCCTGCTTTCTTAACTCTGAAAAGATTACATAGAAACATAGAAAACCTACAGCATAATACAGGCCCTTCAGCTCATAAAACTGTGCTGAACATGTCCCTACCTTAGAAATTACCTAGGGTTACCCATAGCCCTCCATTTTTCTGAGCTCCATGTACCTGTCCAGGAGTCTCTTAAAAGACCCCATCGTATCCGCCTTTACTACTGTCACCAGCAGCCCATTTCATGCGCTCACCACTTTCCGCATTAAAAAAAAACTTACCCCTGACATCTTCTCTGTACCTACTTCCAAGCCCCTTAAAATGTGCCCTCTCACGCTAGCCATTCCAACCCTGGGAGAAAGTCTGACTATCCACACAATCAATGCCTCTCATCATCTTATACAACTCAATCAGATCACCTCTCATCCTCCGTCGCTCCAAGGAAGAAGGCTGAGTTCACTTAGCCTATTCTCATAAGGGATGCTCCAGGCAACATCCTTGTAAACGCAAACACGAGGAAATCTGCAGATGCTGGAAATTCAAGCAACACACGCTCCTGCGCAGGTTGACTCTGTGGTTAAGAAAGCATACAGTGCATTGACTTTTGTCAATCATGAGATTGACTTTAGAAGCCAAGAGGGAATGTTGCAGCTATAGAGGACCCTGGTCAGACCCAACTTGGAGTACTGTGCTCAGTTCTGGTCGCCTCACTATAGGAAGGATGTGGAAACTATAGAAAATGTGCAGAGGAGATTTACAAAGATGTAAATCTCCTCTGTACATTTACCATGGATGTCCAGTCCCTATATACCTCCATCCCCCACCAAAAAGGTCTCAAAGCTGTCTGCTTCTTTTTGGATTCTAGACCTAACCAGTTCCCCTCTACCCCACTCTCCTCCGTCTAGCGGAATTAGTCCTTACTCTTAATAATTTCTCCTTTGGCTCCTCCTACTTCCTCAAAACCAAAGATGTAGCCATGGGCACCTGTACGGGTCCCACCTATGCCTACCTTTTTGTTGGCTTTGTGGAATAGTCCATGTTCCAAGCATATACTGGTATCCGTCCCCCATTGACAAAAGTCAATGCACTGTATGCTTTCTTAACCAGAGTCAACCTGCGCAGGAGCTTTGAGTGTCCTATGGACACGGACCCCAAGATCCCTCTGATCCTCCACACTGCCAAGAGTCTTACCATTAATACTATATTCTGCCATCATATTTGACCTACCAAAATGAACCACCTCACACTTAACTGGGTTGAACTCCATCTGCCACTTCTCTGCCCAGTTTTGCACCCTATCAATGAAATGCTGTAACCTCTGACAGCCCTCCACACTATCCACAACACTCCCAACCTTTGTATCATCAACAAACTTACTAACCTATCCCTCCACTTCCTCATCCAGGTCATTTATAAAAATCACGAAGAGCAGGGGTCCCAAAACAGATCCCTGAGGCACGCCACTGGTCACCGACCTCCATGCAGAATATGATCTGTCTCCAACCACTCTTTGCCTCCTGTGGGCAAGCCAGTTTTGGATCAACATAGCAATGTCCCCTTGGATCCCATGCCTCCTTACTTTCTCAATAAGCCTTGCATGGGGTACATTGTCAGACACCTTGCTGAAATCCATATACATTACATATACTGCTCTACTTCATCAATGCGATTAGTCACATCCTCAAAAAATTCAATCAGGCTCGTAAGACATGACCTGCCTTTCACACAGCCATGCTGACTATTCCTAATCAAATTATGCCTCTCCAAATGTTCATAATCCTGCCTCTCAGGAAAATCTCCATCAACTTACCAACCACTGAAGTAAGACTCATTGATCTATAATTTCCTGGGCGATCTCTATTCCCTTTCTTGAATAGGGAAACAACATCCTCAACCATCCAATCCTCCAGAACCTCTCCTATCCCCATTGATGATGCAAAGATCACTGCCAGAGGCTCAGCAATTTCCTCTCTCACCTCCCACAGTAGCCTGCGGTACATCTGGTCTGGTCCCAGTGACTTATCCAACTTGATGCTTTCCAAAAGCTCCAGCACATCCTCTTTCTTAATATCTATATGCTCAAACTTTTCAGTCTGCTGTAAGTCATCCCTATAATTGTCAAGATCCCTTGCTGTAGTAAATACAGAAGCAAAATACTCATTAAGTACATCTGCTATCTCCTCCAGTTCCATGCACACTTTTCCAATGTCACACTTGACTGGTGCTATTCACTTACGTTTTATCCTCTTGCTCTTCACATACATGTAGGTTGCCTTGGGGTTTTCCTTATTCCTGTCCGTCAAGACCTTCTCATGGCCCCTTCTGGCTCTCCTAATTTCTTTCTTGAGCTCCTTCTGGCTAGACTTATAATCTTCTAGATCTATCATTCCCTAGTTTTTTTGAACCTTTCATAAGCTCTTCTTTTCTTCTTGACTAGATTTACAACAGCCTTTGTACATCACAGTTCCTGTACCTTACCATCCTTTCCGTCTCATTGGAACGTACCTATGCAGAACTCTACGCAAATATCCCCTGAACATTTGCCACATTTCTTCCGTACATTTCCTTGAGAATATCTTTTCCCAGTTTATGCTTCCAGGCTTTGCCCAATAGCCTCATATTTCCCCTAACTCCAATTAAACACTTTCCTAACTTGTCTGTTTCTATCCCTCTCCAATGCTATGGTAAAGGAGATAGAATTGTGATCACTATCTCCAAAATGCTCCCCCACTGAGAGATCTGACACCTGATCAGATTCATTTCCCAATACCAGATCAAGTACAGCCTCTCCTCTTGTAGGTTTATCTACATATTGTGTCAAGAAACCTTCTTGAACATATCCAACAAACTCCACCCCATCTAAACTCCTCACTCTAGGGACATAGCAATCGATATTTGGGAAATTAAAATCTCCCACCACGACAACCCTGTTATTATTACACCTTTCCGGAAGCTGTCTCCCTTTCTGCTCCTCGCTGTCCCTGTTACTATCAGCTAATAGATCCAAATGGAAGTGTGGAATTCATTGCTCCAGACAGTTTCCTCAGATAGGTCTCATTACCTCTGTCTTGTTTTCAATTAATGATACAGTTTAACATGGTGTAGGAGGGAGGGCATCAGATATTTGAATCATTGAGCTCTCTTCCAGGGAAGGTGACATCTGTACAGAAGAAATGGTTTACACCTGAACTGGAAGGGATCTAATATCCTTGTGAGAAGGTTTGCTAGTGTTGCATGTGGGGGTGGGGTTGGTGTTTAAACTAGAGGTGCAAGGGATTAGGGGGATGGGAACCAGAATTCTAGATAGTGGATAGATTCCTGAACACATTTGACAACATCTTTCCCATCTAGTTCTTTTACAGCATGAGAGTTCGAGTCAAAATGTGTAAAGTTAAAAATCATCTACTAAATAATCTTATGTTTCTTGCAACAGTCTGTGATCTCTCCACAAATTTCTTCCTATCTGTTAACAGGTACAGGCAGTTAGGAGCAATTGAAGTATTTATGGAGTATAAGAAATGCAAGACAACACTTCAGAAAGAAATCTGAAGGGCTAAAAGAAGGGATGAGCTTGCCCTATCAGACAAGGTGAAGGAGAATCCTAGGGATTCTAGATATGTTATCAGCAAAAGGATTGTAAAGGACTGAATTAGTTTTCTGGAAGATCAGAATGGTAATCCATGTGTGAAGCCGAAAGAAATGGGGGAGATCTTAAATTAATTTTTTTGCAGCTGGATTTAGTCAGGAAACAAACACAAAGTCGATAGAATTGAGGCAAAGTGACATCTACTTCATGGACCCTATACAGATCACAGAAATGGAGCTGTTTGCTGTCTCAAAGCATGTTAGGGTGGATAAATCCCCAGGGCCTTGCGAGGCCCTAACCCTAACCCAATGGAAAGTTTTCTAGATCAATATATAGAGGAACCGACTAGAGAGGATGTAATATTAGATCTCCTATTAGGACAGATGACAGAAGTGTGTGTAGGGGAACACTTCAGTTCCAGTGATCATAACACCATCAGTTTCAACTTGATCATGGATAAAGATAGATCTGGTCCTCGGGTTGAGGTTCTAAACTGGAAAAAGGCCAAATTTGAAGAAATGAGAAAGGATCTAAAAAGCGTAGATTTGGTCAGGTGGTTCTCTGGCAAGGATGTCGTTGGTAAGTGGGAGGCTTTCAAAGGAGAAATTTTGAGAGTGCAGAGTTTCTAAGTTCCTGTCAGGATTAAAGGCAAAGTGAATAAGGATAAGGAACCTTGGTTCTCTAGGGATATTAGAACTCTGATAAAGAAGAAGAGAGAGATGTATGACATGTATAGGAAACAGGGAGCAAATAAGGTATTTGAGGAGTATAAAAAGTGAAAAAAAGTACTTAAGAAAGAAATCAGGAGGGCTAAAAGAAGACATGAGGTAGCTTTGGCAGTCAAGGTGAAGGATAATCCAAAGAGCTTCTACAGGTTTATTAAGAGCAAAAAGGATAGTGAGGGATAAAATTGGTCCTCTTGAAAATCAGAGTGGTCAGCTATGTATGGAACCAAAAGAAATGGGAGAGATATTAAATGGGGTTTTTGCATCTGTATTTACTAAAGAAACTGGAATGGAGTCTACGGAAACAAGGCAAACAAGTAGGGAGTTCATGGAACTTATACAGATTAAAGAGGAGGAGGTGCTTGCTGTCTTGAGGCAAATCAGAGTAGATATATCCCCAGGACTTGACAGGGTATTCTCTCGGACCTTGAAGGAGACTAGTGTTGAAATTGCAAGGGCCCTGGCAGAAATATTTGAAATGTCGATATCCACGGGTCAGGTGCCGGAGGATTGGAGGATAGCTCATGGAGTTCCATTGTTTAAAAAAGGCTCAAAAAGTAAACTGGGAAATTATAGGCCGATAAGTTTGACATCGGTAGTAGGTAAATTATTGGAAGGAATACTAAGAGATAGCATCTACAAGTATTTGGATAGACAGGGACTTATTAGAAAAGTCAGCATGGCTTTGTGCGTGGTAGGTCATGTTTAACCAATCTATTAGAGTTTTTCGAGGAAGTTACCAGGAAAGTGGATGAAGGGAAGGCAGTGGATGTTGTATACATGGACTTCAGTAAAGCCTTTGACTAGGTCCCGCATGGGAGGTTAGTTAGGAAGATTCAGTCGCTAGGTATACATGGTGAGGTAGTAAATAGGATTAGACATTGGCTCAATGGAAGAAGCCAGAGAGTGGTAGTAGAGGATTGCTACTCTGAGTGGAGGCCTGTGACTTGTGGTGTGCCATAGAGATCAGTGCTGGGTCCATTGTTATTTGTCATCTATATCAATGATCTGGATGATAATGTGGTAAATTGGATCAGCAAATTTGCTGATGATACAAAGATTGGAGGTGTAGTGGACAGTGAGGAAGATTTTCAAAGCTTGCAGAGGGATTTGGACCAGTTGAAGGAATGGGCTGAAAAATGGCAGATGGAGTTTAATGCGGACAAGTGTGAGGTATTGCACTTCGGAAGGTCAAACCAAGGTAGAACATACAAGGTAAATGGTAGGACACTGAGGAGTGCAGTAGAACAGAGGGATCTGGGAGTACAGATACATAATTCCCTAAAAGTGGCGTCACAAGTAGATAGGGTCGTAAAGAGAGCTTTTGGTACGTTGGCCTTTATAAATCAAAGTATTGAGTATAAGAGTGGGAATGTAATGGTGAGGTAGTATAAGACATTAGTGAGACCCAATTTGGAGTATTGTGTGCAGTTTTGGTCACCTAATTACAGGAAGGATATTAATAAGATTGAAAGAGTGCAGAGAAGGTTTACAAGGATGTTGCCAGGACTTCAGAAACTGAGTTACAGAGAAAGGTTGAATAGGTTAGGACTTTATTCCCTGGAGCGTAGGAGAATGAGGGGTGATTTGACAGAGGGGTATAAAATTATGATGGGTATAGATAGAGTGAATGCAAGCAGGCTTTTTCCACTGAGGCTAGGGGAGAAAAAAAAGAGGTCATGGTTAAGGGTGAAGGGGGAAAAGTTTAAAGGGAACATTGGGGGGGGGCTTCTTCACGCAGAGAGTGGTGGGAGTGTGGAATGAGCTGCCAGATGAAGTGGTGAATGTGGGCTCACTTTTGACATTTAAGAAAAACTTGGACAGGTATATGGATGAGAGGGGCTTGGAGGGATATGGCCCAGGTGCAGGTCAGTGGGACTAGGCAGAAAAATGGTTTGGCACAGCCAAGAAGGGCCAAAAGGCTTGTTTCTGTGCTGTAATGTTCTATGGTTCTATAATCTCACTCTCCTGTACAAGCCAGAAGTCATCCGGTTGCTGCTCCAGATCCTAACATGGTCTTCAAAGAGCTGTAGCTGGATGCACTTCACCCAGATGTCGTTCCCCAGGAGACTCTGGGTCTCCCAAGATTCCAACATCTGGCATGAAGAACACACCACAGCTGTTTAAATGGTACAGTAAGAGAGGGAAAAAAGATTAGGAAACCTAAACAGATGCTTTGCACAGAGTTGACACCTCATCCAAGCCAAAGCCTCCCTTGAGCCAAAGACTGTCACTTCTACTCTTGCCACTGGCCTACTCCTGACAATGGCCACTCCACTTATCCCTTCTGTACTTCTATTAGTTCGTAGAGCTCTGTTGATGTTGTTGATAGGCCATGTACAATAGGCCAAAATCCTTATAAATTTTCTATATACTCTTTCAATTTTATTGATACCTTTTCTGTAGGTAGTTAATTAGAACTGCACACCATACCCTGAATTATACCTCACCAGCATCTTCTACAACTTCAACATAACATTCCAACTCCTGTACGCAATACTTTGAAGACCAATATGCAAAAAGTTCTCCTTATGACCCTATCTATCTGCAACACCGCTTTAAAGAAATTATGGACCTGTATTGCTAAATCCTTTTGTTCTATATTGTTTATAACTCTTTTGCTGGTTTCCTTAGTCCAGCTCTCTGGCAGTGTCTTCACTAGAAGGCCAGCAACACAGCAACAGTTAAGTAATGCAGTCAACTTCAAGGATTGTTAGGGATGGCAATAAGATCTAGAAAAATTAATAAAAATATTGAGTCATGAATTTGCACTCATAGTTTGTTATCTGATGGCAAATGTGACTGAATACCTAGAACCTAAACAATCTGATCTTTTCACAGGAAAGTTTGAAAGGTTGTTGGGGAACACAGAACATCCTAAACAGCATCATGATACAGCAAGAAAAAGATAAATGGGTATTTTAAAATTTGTTTGTCTTATTTACATGTTAAATCCACTGTTCAACTAATAATATTGACAATGTCAGCCAATAGAAACTTCCTAAATCACAGCAATGCATCCTAACCAGCATAAAATAATGTGTCCCTGCTGAGATGCAGGACTCTCTATCCATTGGAGAGACATGCATTGATCCTGCAAAAGGCACTTCAAACATGTTACAGAAAATTTGCATGTAATATAAACCTGATCTCTGCCTGAGACATCTGTATGACTGATAAAATATGTCCGTATGACTGGGCAATATGGTGAAGCCCACTGAAATGTTGATGCAGAATTGATCTCACCCCGGCAGACTTGTTTTGCATCCCCATGTTTGATTTTTTATATATATCTTGAACTTCAGGATTATAGATGGTAACACAAGAATCTGATTCAAAATTTGTCTATTCTTGCTGAATTGTGAGAATGATGCAAAGTAAAAATTCTCCTTCGAGTTCAGTTGTTCATAAGAAAAGTTTGTAAGATGACAGAGGTTGAGAAAATGACAGAGGCGAGGGCAAGGCGAAAGGGTGTGAACAAGAGGAGGGGAGAACTGATGGAACTATAATGAGTACTGCAATCTTTTGAAATATCCCACAACTATAAATGACCATGAAGCTTACAGTTTAATGTAAGCCACCAAAATGGCTCAGTTTGTCTTGGAAAAGGAAATCTGCCTAAATGTAACTCCAACCCCAAACTAATTATGTTGACAATTCTCTTGAAGGAACCCAACAATGCATTCAGCTGAATCAAATCATTAATCTACAATTCCCAAGTAAATTTCTGAGAGCACTCACTCACATAGACAACAACAGTTCCATATGGTCAACTACAAACCACTTACAAATAACTCCAGTTGAATAGCTGATGGGGGCATCATTTTGACATTCATGTGAATTTATGCATTACATGTTCATACATTGATCTCCCTTAGGACTGTGACTTGGAAGGATGCGAATGCCAATATTTTGAGTGCATGCTCACAGACTCAAACCAAGATATCATTGTAACAGCAAATTTAGCAACAGACAATTTAAAACAGGTAAAATTTGTTTAACATCTATTAAGAATTTTATTTGTTTTCAAGTACTTAATCCCATATTTCCTTACCTCAACTTTGCAAATGATTCTTAATATCAAGTACTATGTGTTCAGCCTTTTACACATTTTGCTCCCTGATATGGGGTTGAATACTGGACACTAGGATTGTTTACCATGCAGAGTACTCTGCTACAAATGTCTCATACTAGGTCTTCCGGGAAAGGCATCTACTGCTCAGACTTCTGATGTACAGTTCCAGTATTGGGGTGTGTGGCACCCATACATGGGCATTTCTAGTGCAAGTATTCAGTGCTGAGTCTGACTGTGAGTTCTAGGATTTTGTCAGGGTGCTGGAGTAGGGATCCAATCGCAGACCCAGTACTAGACACACAGTGATATTAATTGAGTAACAAATCCCAAGGCGCAAAGAAAATTGGCATCAAATTTCAGACAGAGATCAAAACATCCAGAGAAATCCAAAAACCAGAATGAAGAAACAGGTAAAGTCAATATTCAGACAGAGTTCAGATACAAATACTGGAAAGGCTCAGGAAAACTCATGGTACAATCTGTCAACAAACAGGTGAAAACCCAGGCCTGAAACACACTGAGCAATAAACAGTTTATTGCAGTGTTGCAATAAACATAGAGGCAGATGATAGGAGGAACACAATGAGACACAGGTGGCAGCAATACAGGTAATAATACGAAGCAGAAGAGAGACAGAGTACTTAGTAATACAAGGGCCGGAGTAGAGCAGGAGCGGGGACAGGAGCACACGGCAATAAAAAAAAACACACAGTCTGACAGCTAGGGGGAAACACACAAAAAGACAGAGTTCAGCTGGAGGTACTGACAGATTTCTAGTACAGGTGTCCTATTTTAGGCTCTCTAATGCAGGTGAGGTCTTAAGTGAAGATAACTAATGTTAGATATTTTGGTCATTAGGCAATAAGAAAACCGTTTATGTACTTTCAGAGCTTTTGGCTCTCAATCTATTCTTTGATGAATCAGCCATTTAAATCCAGCCTCATGAATGTCAAGTTAATTTTAATTTTTAAGTTCTGTAAAATCATATTTTAAGTTTCATAAGTTTTGTGTTCTAATAACTTCATCTTCTCTAATTCTCCATCCTAACAGCTTGTAAAGGACAGGGCTGATATTGTGGTCTCTGGAAATGTCGTATTTGATGGAAAATTATATCAGGAAACATCTGATGCTGAAAACCAAGGTCACAATGTTAAGGTAAAACAAAAAAATCTGTCTTCACAAACCTCTCTTCAAATCTGAACCACAAAAGCAACAAAAATCTTCCTGTTCCGCCATCCAACCCTATTCTAAGTATCTCCATCCACTCGCCTCAAACTATATCTATTTGTACTCCGACCCCAGCCCCTCCCAACCTAAACTCCACAACAAGAATGTACAGTATATGGCACAGGATCATTTTCACAGACCTGTTACATTTGTCACCAAAAATAGGCATCATGAGGAAAACACAAGAGATTCTGCAGATGCTTGAAATCTGGAGTAACACAAACAAAATGCTGGAGGAATTCAACAGGTCATGAGGCACCTATGGAGAGGAATATCCAGGCGATGTTTTGGGATGAGATTCTTCATTAGGTCTGGAAAAGAAGGGGGAACAAACTACATGCTAGCTTTGTCCCCCAACATTTTGCGTGCATTAATTATGATGGAAAGGTCAAATTCACCAGTTTCACATTTCAATAAAGTCCTAACCTATACAACTATTCCATATAACTAAGGTACTCGTTCCAGCTTTGTAAATTTTCTCTGCACTCTTTCTATCTTATTGCAATCTTTACTATAGTTTAATCATCAAAACTACACATAATGCTCCAAATTATGCCTCAGCAATGTCCTATACAACTTCAACATAACATCCCAACTCCTGTACTCAATACTCTGAAATATGAAGGCCAATGTACCAAAAGCTCCTTTATGACCCTATCTACCTATGCCTATGCTACCACTTTCTGTATTCACAAATCCTTTTGTCCTACCATACTCCTCAGTGCCCTCCCATTCTCTGTGTAAGCCCGACCCTGGTTTGTCCTCCCAAAGTGCAACATCTCACTTGTCTACATTAAATTTCATCGGCTATTTATCAGACCATTTTTCCAGCTGGTCCAGATCCTGCTGCAAGCTTTATCCACTATGTGTCATTAGGTTCGGATATGGCCCAAGTGTGGAGTCAGAGACACAGAAGTGGGTTGATAGTTCAGAGATTTTAATGCAAACAGTGTAAACAATAAACATTAGGCCAAACAGGGCTGCAAACTAAAACTCTCAAATGGAAAAATGAAGCCTACACTGCAGCTGAAAAGAACAACTAGAATATAAAACGAAATCAGCTAGTTTTCAGTCAGTTGACTCAACAGTCCAATTTCTCAGGCAAGGCTGAATGCAAACAGGCAGCATAGCGAAACATTGCTGTGCTGTGTCCAAGTCTCAACAAGCACTACAATGACAAGTATGGAGTTAAATACTATCACAATGAAATAATAATTAGCTGACATGTGCATATTCACAAGCGTAATTGCTGTATCTACTGTGTTGCCAAATCCATGGATGTGACAGGGGCCCCTCTTTAGGCACAGCCCTGAGGCGCCATAGACCTGTGTCTGCTGGAAGTTCCGGAACAGCGACTTGTCCAAGATGTCTTTCGCTGGGATCCAGGTTCTTCTGGACCATACCCTTCCCAGTCCACAAGGTACCGGACCTTACCATGTACCCAGCGAGATGCCAGAAGGCACTGCACCTTATAGACAAGGGAACCATCTACCAGGTGGGGAGGAAGAGGAGGTGAGATGACTGGGGCCAGGGGAGTGGTAGTAACCAGCTTGAGCTGGGAAACATGAAATACTGGGTGGATCTTTAGTGATGCAGGTAGATGCAACCTATAGTACACCTTGTTGACAGCCTTTTCCACTACAAACAGTCCCAAGTAGCCTGGTGCCAATTTACGGCTCTCAATTTTCAGGGGAAGATCCCTTGATACCAACCAGACCTCCTCTCCTGGCTTGAATGGCCTTACTTGTCAACGGAGCCGATCAGCCTGCCAGAAATGATGTTTCTGGGCACGCAGCAGAGAAGCCCTGGCTCATCTCCAGGTGCACTTGTAGCAGTGAATCAGCTGTTCAGCAACTGGACCTTCTACATCAATCTCCTGATCAGGGAAGAGCGGGAGCTAGAATCCCTTCTGGCATACAAAGGAAGACATACCAATGGAGGACGACTGGAGATTATTGTGGGCGATCTCTGCCCAAGCCAATTGGGAGCTCCAGGACGTGGGGTTAGTTGAAGCAAGACAGCGCAGGGTTGTCTCCAACTTCTGGTTCACCCTCATTCTGGCCATTGGATTGAGGGTGGAACCCAGATGAGAGGCTGGCCGTGGCTCCTACAAGAGAGCAGAGAGCCTTCCAAAAGCGGGAAGTGAACTGTGGTCCACAATCAGACACTATGTCTTGAGGAAAGCCATGGAGCCAGAACATATGTTGAACCATGAGTCTGGCAGGCTCACGAGCCAATGGGAGCTTGGGGAGGGCAATGAAGTGGGCAGCCTTGGAAAATCGATCCACAACGACCAAAATTGTGCCGTTTCCATTAGACGGGGCAGACCAGTGATGAAATCTACTGAGAGGTGGGACTGGGGGCGGTGGAGTACAGGCAGTGGACATAACAATACGTACAAACAAGCTGGATGAAGGACATTAGCGTGATGTCTTGTTCTGAGCACAGGAGGGACAGGCAGATACAAAGTCGTGGACATCCTGGGACATAGATGGGCACCAAAATTGTCCTTATAAACTCCTGAGTCCATTGAATTCCCGGATATCCAACCAGACGGGAGGAGTGACCCCATTCCAACACCTTGGAACGCACTGCAGGAGGGACATACAGCCAGTTGAGAGTTCCCCCATCCAGGCCTAGAGCTGATTGTTGGGTGAACCTCACCTCTGCCTCTATTTCCCAGATCACCGGAGCAGCAATACACAAGTGAGGAAGAATGGGCTTTGGATTGGCATTGTCCTCAGATCCGTTGAACTGCTAGGAGAGAGCATCGGCTTTGTATTCCTGCTGCCGGGATGATAAGTGAGGATAAAATTGAACTGTGTGAAAAAGAGTCCACCAGGCTTGATGAGAGTTGAGTCTCTTAGCTCTGAAAATTGGAGAGGTTCGTGTAATCTGTCCAGACCAAAAATGGATGCTCTGTCCCCTCCAGCCAATGTCGCCATTTCTTCAGGGATTCCTTGACAGTCAGAAACTCCTGGTTCCCAACATCATAATTCCTCTTGGCCGGAGTCAAGCGACAGGAAAGAAAGGCATAAGGGTGCAGCCGGTTATCTGCAGACAAGCTCTGAGAGAGGACAGCTCCAATGCCTACATCGGATGCATCCACCTCGACAATGAATGGTTGAGATGGGTCTGGGTGTCGCAGCAGCGGGGCTGTGGTGAAACATCACTTTAGCTCGAAAAATGCTTGGTCGGCATTGTCTGTCCAATGGAATCCTGCCGAGGTCTTCTTGGTGAGTGCATTAATTGGAGCTGCGATAGAGCTGAAATTCCAGATGAAGGGGCGATAATAGTTTGCAAACTCCATGAAGTGCTGTACCTTTTTGACTGTAGATGGTTTGGGCCATTCTGCAACTGCCTGAGTCCATTTGAACACTGGCTGGGGTGTACATAGCCCAAAAATGACATCTGGTCTTTATGGAATTCACATTTTTCAGGCTTGGCATACAGGTTATTTTCAAGAAGCCATCTGAGTTCTCTCCGGGCATGCTGAATGTGCTCCTTTTGAGAGCGGGAATAGGTAAGGATGTTATCTAAATACACAAACACAAACTGGTTCAACGTGTCTCTGAGCATATCGTTATCTAAGCCCTTCAACACAGCGGGGGCGTCAGCCAGACCGAAAGGAATCACCAGGTACTCATAGTGGCCACTAGAGTGTTGAAAGCCATTTTCCACTCACTCTCTTATGTGAATCAGATTGTAAGCATTATGCAGATCAATTTTGGAAAATATGGTTGCTCCCTGGAGATGTTCAAATGCAAACGTCAGCAAGGGAAGAGGGTAGCAGTTCTTCACAGTGATGTTGTTCAGGGACCGATAATCAATGCAGGGATGGAGCTTGCCATCTTTCTTGCTCGCAAAAAAGAAGTCCACTCCTGCTGGCGAGGTTGACGGACAGATAAACCCTCATGCTCAATACCTCCTTGATGTATTCCTCCATGGCCATCATTTCAAGATGAGAAAGGGAAAAGAGCCAGCCCGGGGAGGACCAGTGCCAGGTAGGAGGTCTATGGCACAGTTATACGCCAGTGTAGGGGCAGGGTGGTGGCTTTTCTTTTACTGAAAACCTCAAGGAGATCTGCATATTCGTCTGGAATCCCAGACAGGTCCACATCCTTAGCTGACACAGGAAGGGATTCATGGGATGGAGCTTGAGCTGGACCCACACAGGTAGACAGGCATGCTAGTCCCCACTCTTGGAGTACCTTCAGAGACCAATTGATCCATGGATTATGTTGGGATAACCAGGGGAGACCAAGTGCCAGTGGCAGTTCAGGTGAATTAACTAGATAGAAAGCTATTTCTTCATGATGGTTGCCTTCAAGCACCAGTTGGAGGGGTTGGGTGGAAAGGTGGATCTGGCCAGTTACCAGAGGTTGACCATCCAGAGCCTTGACATTGATCTTTTAATTCCAGAGTTGGAACTCCCCATCTTTGAGCAAGAGAGATGTCCGTAAGATTCCTGGCTGCACCAGAGTCAATAAACGCCTTAAGTTCATGGGTCTGAGACCTCCATGACAAGGAAGCTGCAAGCATTACACAATTAGGGGAAGCTCATTGAAGAGAGAACCAACCCGTCAGGAATCCCCTCCCTGCTGATGGGTATTCTCTTTTACTGGATGCTTGGAACATGCCACCAGGAAGTGTCTTGGATCACTACAATAGAGACAGGAACCTGTTCTCTGGCGCTACTCTCATTCCTCCTGAGACAGGTGCATGTGTTCCTCTTGCATAGGCTCCATGGGTCCATGGGTTGGGTGCTGGTGGTGAGGGAGGGGGAGAGGGTGAGGGAAAGGGTGAGGAAAGATGGTGATCAGGCAGTGTGTAGGAAGTTTGAAACATTCTTTCCCTGCGCCATTCAGTCACCTGGTCGTCAATTCGAATAGCCAGATTTATCAGGTCATCCAGACTATCCTGCACGTCCCGGATGGCGATCTCATGCCAGACCCCTGCGTTTGGTCCATGCTGGAAGGCAGTGATAAGAGATCTCTCATTCCAACCTGTCTCTACTGCAAGGGTATAGAATTTAACTGCATAGGCTCCCACCATTCCTCTGCCTTGTCACAGGTCCAAGAGTTGGTGGACAGCCTCCTGACCCTGTACTGGAAGATCAAAAACCCTCCTTAACTCCATCACGAAATGTCAGAATGACTGGGCTGCAGGGTATCCCTACTCCCATAAAGTGTTGAACAGGCTGAGTGGAGGTCCATCAAGAAGATTGACTGTGTACGCCAGTTTTTGCGCATCATCACCAAAACGACCAGGCTGGGCTTGGAATGTCACCTTGCATTGGGTAATAAAATACCTGCAGCCATCGGGATCACCAGAATATCTGCCTGGAAGTGGAATACTCGGTTCCTGCATAGATGCAGGCGTTTGTGGGGGTCCAAATGCGGGAGTCAGCTCTGGTCCAGGTGCAGGAGCATTAGTAGCAGGGATTGTTAGGGCAGCAGAAAAGGAGGACCTATGAGATGCTGTGAGTGGGACTGAGGCGGCCTGAGGCTGCTGAATTGCATTGGCGAGAATGTTAATAGATGTCAGCTGATGCTGGCTGTTCACAGTAAGTTCATGGATGGCCGTGAATGTGGAAATCACAGACACCTGAGTCCAATTGTCTGCAGTGAGCAGTTGAACAGTTGTGCTAGGGACAACACCTGTTCCTCCAAGTGAGACTGGGCTTGTCAGCACGAGATTCTCTGCCTCATTGCCTCCATAATTTCACTGAGAAAAGATTCCATTGCCTGTAGCTTGTCTCCTACCTGACCAATGAATCTCACGGCCAAGGTCAGCTGCTCTCTCTCCGCTGGGTCCATCTTTGTGTGGTCAAGACTTGCTGTCACTAGGTTTGGATATGGCCCAAGTGCAGAGTGAGAGACACTGAAGCAGGTTGATAGTTCACAAACTTTAATGCGAACAGTATTAAAGGTTCAAAGGTCCAATTTAATGTCAGAGAAATGTATACAATATAAATCCTGAAATGCTTTTTCTTCGCAAACATCCACGAAAACAGAGAAGTGCTTAAAGAATGGACAACAGTTAAATGTGGGAACCCTGAAGACCACCCCCCAGCTTCCCCCCATGCATAAGCGGCAGCAAGGCAATGGTCCCCCCTCCCCCCAGCAAAAAAAAGCACACCCGCTACCAAGCACACGTGTGAGCTAGGCGATAGCAAAGACACAGACTTGCAGTTACCCCAAAGACTATTGCACTTCATCCGGCATTCGACAAACCACAGGTTCTCTCTCTCCCTAGTAAGGGAGAGGGAGGTGTCCCCCATTTTCACAACGAGCAGAAGACATAACAACAAAGGGGAAAGAAAACAATAAACAGTAGGCCAAACAGAGCTACTAACTAAAACTCTCAAATGGAAAAATGAAGCCTACACTATGGCTGAAAAGAACAACTAAATATAAAACAAATACTGCTAGTCTTCAAAGTCAGTTGTCTCAACATTCCAATTTCTCAGACAATGCCAAATGCAAACAGGCAGCACAGTGAAGCATTGCTGTGATGTGTCCAAGTCTCAACAAGCACTATGACAACAAGTATGGAGTTAAATACTATCACAATGAAATAATAATTAGCTGACATGTGCATATTCACAAGCACAATTGCTGTATCTACTGCGCTGCAGAATCCGTGGATGTGACATTATGTCCTTAATCTCCATGTCATCTGCAAATTTGCTGATCCAGGTTACCGCATTATTATCCAGACCAGTAAAATATAGTAGGTGGCAAGCAACAATGGGGCAAGTACCTATCCCTGCAGCACACTACTGCTCACAGGGTTCCACTCAGAGAGATAACCATCTACCACCACTCTCTGGCTTCCAGTAGTATACTAAGTAAATACAGATACAAAAAAACCAGTATAAGTTCTCCCACATCTCTTTTGGCTCCATGCATAGATGTCAATTGTTGTGTTTTTTATATTAATATGTACCGTGGGTTTCTAATAACGAACCATATTCTGGAAGAAATAGAACTTTTATTTAACAACAACAACCACATATGTCTTACAACGGCATGCTTCCAGATCTTTCTATCATTTCTGCACATGCTCAGAACTCTGTCCAATCACGTTCTTACATGTGATATCACCACATCTTCCTTTCCTTAAAAGGAAAAACAATTAGCAACATTGACCATAACAAATGCATTATTTAACATGCCTTAACTCTGGGGGTTTACAAACATGAGTAGACCTTCTCAGTGGTTCACACAGTTCTTGTGTTTTGTTATTTCCATGTTTTGTCTGGTCTGCATCAGTTAACTGAAACTCTGAAGTTGGCTCTTTCTTGACGTCTTTGCAATTTCTTCTTAACACTGCTCCTTTTTCTGCTTGAACCATGTATGATTTGGGTTGTACTTCTTTAAGTACTGTAGCTTTCAGTGTCCGTGTGTTCATTTTGTCTTGTATCCTTACTTCATCTCCTTGGTGCAGTTCAGGTAATGGATGAGAACATCTGTCAAAGTATATTTTCTGCTTTGCTTTGTGTTCATCTTTCCATCTTTTCACTTGTTCACCTGCCTCTGTTCTCAGAAGGCTTTCATCTATTGGCAGATTAGATCTCAAATGGCATCCCATCAAGAGCTGAGCAGGTGAAAATCCACATTCAAGTGGAGTACTGTGATAGGCTAACAAAGCTTTATAAAAATCACCTCCACTATCTTTTGCTTTGTGCATCAGTTTCTTGATCATTCCTACCGACTTCTCAACTAATCCATTGGACGGAGGGAAAAATGGACTAGATGTTGTATGAACAAAGCCCCATTCATGAGGAAAATGTCTCATGCATTCACCATTGAATTGTGGACCACTGTCTGTGAAAACTTCATCAGGTACACCATGTCTGGAAAAAACTGATTTCATACATGTAATTACATTCTCTGCAGTTGTTCTGCTCAGACAACACACTTCAGGATACAATGAGTAGTAATCTGTTATTAATAGATAATCTTTGTTGTCAGTTACAAAAAGATCAACGCCTACCTTCTGATAAGGTCCATGAGGACTAGGATGTGGATGCTCCTTAGGGTTGCTGATCTTAAAGTGGACCAATTTTTTCCTTTGCTATCCTTTTTCTCATAATATACCTATAGAAGCCTTTAGGATTCTCCTTCACCTTGTCTGCCAGAATAACCTCATGCCTTCCTTTAGACCTGATTTCCTTCTTAAGCGTTCTCTTGCAATTCTTGTACTCCTCAAGCACCTCATTTGTTCTTTGCTGCCTATACTTGCTGTACACCTCCTTCATCTTAACCTGAGCCTCAATACACCTTGAAAACCAAGGTTCCTTAAACCTTTAGCCTTGCCTTTTATTCTAACAGTAACATACAAACTCAGTATTTCACTTTGAAGGCTCCCCACTTACACCTGAACTGGAAGGGTGCCAATATATTTGTGGGCAGGTTTACTAGAGCTGTTCGGGAGAGGTTAAACTAATTTGGCAGGGGGTTGAGGACCAGAGGGATAGGGCTGGAGATGGAGTAATTGGTTTACAAACAGAGGCAGTGTGTAATGAGACTGTAGGCAAGGAGAGACTGATGACAGAGCAAAACTGCAGTAAACAGGATAAGTTGCAATGTAAAAGGAGGACAAAATTGAAAAGGGTGATGAACACAGGACTGAAGGTGTTATATCTGCATGTTCGCCGTATATGGAATAAGGTAGATGAACTGGCAGCACAGTTACAGATTGTCATGTATAACATTGTGTGCTGAAAAAGATATAACTGGGTGCTTAATGTCCAAGGCTACAGAGTGTATGAAAAGGACAGGCAGATAGGCAGAGGGGGTGGGGTGGTTCTGTTGGTTAAAATTGAAATCTAATTATTAGAAAGAGGTGACATAGGATCAGAAGACATAGAATTGTTTGGGTACAGTTAAGAAACTGCAAGAGTGAAAAGACCCTGATCGGTGTTATATATGGACCTCCAAACTGTAGTGAAGATGTGGTCTGCAAATTACAATGGAAGATAAAAAATGCATGTCAAAAGGGCAATGTTATGATAGTCATAGGGGTTTCAATATGCAGGTAGATTAGTAGATCCCAGGAGGGGAAATATGTAGAATGCTTATGAGATGGCTTTTTAGGGCAGTGTGTGGTTGAGCCCACTAGAGTTTCAGCTATTTTAGATTAGATGTTGTACACCAGACCTGAACTGATTTTAAGTTTAAGGTATAGGAATACTTAGGGGGAAACTGATCATAATATTATATAATTCACACTGCAATTTGAGAAGGAGAAGCTAAAGTCAGATGTATCAGTATTATCAATGGAGCAAAAGGGATTACAGAGATGAGTAGAGCAAAATTGATTGCAAGGGAACATTAGTAGGGATGATGACAGAGCAGAAATGGTGGGAATTTCTGGAAGCAATTTGTAAGGCACAGCATATATATATCCCAAAGAAGAAGTGTTCTAAAAGCAGATGATGCAACTATGCCTGAAAGACAAAATAAAAGCCAAAGAGTGGGCATATAACAGAGCAAAAATTAGTTGGAAGTTAGAGGATTGGGAAGCTTTTGAAAACCAACAGAAGGCAATTAAAAAAGGTCATAAAGAAGAAAAAGATTGAATGAAAGGTAAAGCTAGCCAATAATATTAAAGAAGTTACCAGAAGTTTCTTCAGATGTATGAAGTGTAAAAGAGAGGTAAGAGTCGTTTGTGGACTGCTGCAAAATAATGCTAACAGGTAGTAGTGGTGTCAAGGAAAGGGCAGATGAACTGAATAAGTATTTTGCATTAGTCTTCACTGTGGAAGACGCTAGCAGTATGCCGGATTTCAAGAGTGACAGGGGGCAGAAAGTTGCCATTACTAGGGAGAAGGTGCTTGGGAAACTGAAAGGTCAGAAAATAGACAAGTCACCTGGATCTAGTCTATACCCAACTATTCTGAAAGAGGTGGCTGAAGATATTGTGCAGGCATCAGTAATTACCTTTCAAGAATCAGTTGGTTCTGCCATGGTTCTAGAGGATTGGAAAATTGCAAATGTCATTCCGCTCATCAAAAAGGCAGGAAGGCAGAAGAAAGGAAATTATAGGCCAGTTAGTCTGACCTCAGTTGTTGGGAAAATGTTGGAGTCGATCGTTAAGGACGTGGTTTTGGGGTACTTGGAAGAAAATGATTAAATAGGCAATAGTTAGTATGGTTTCCTTCAGGAAATTTTTGTCTGACAAATCTCTTGGAATTCTTTGAAGAAATAAGATAGACAAAGGAGAATTGATGGATTTTGTGCAATTGGACTTTTAAAAGGCCTTTGACAAAGTGCCACACTTGAGGCTGCTTAACACGTTAAGAACCCATAGTATTACAGCAAAGATACCAGCATGGATAGAACATTGGCTGATTGGTAGAAGGCAAAGAGTGGGAATAACAAGAGCCTTTTCTGGTTGGCTGCTGGTGATTAGTGGTGTTCCACATGGGTCTGTGTAGGGACTGCTTCTTTTTACATTTATGTCAATAATGTGGACAAGTTTAGGGATGATACAAAGATAGGTAGAGGGGCAGGTAGCTTTGCGGAAGCTGAAATGTACGGAAGGATTTAAACAGATTAGCAGAATGGGCAAAGAAGTGACAGATGGAATAGATAGATACTTTATTGATGCCAAAGGAAATTACAGTGTCACAGTAGCATTACAACTGCACAGAAATAATTAGAAGAGAAATAGTAAGAATAAAAAATAAGTTACCACAACATTCTAACAGGATGGGATCATCACTTCCCCAGCTACAGGCTGACTCATTATAGAGCCAAATGGCCAAGGATAATATGTACCTCATATAGCGCTCTTTGGAGCAGTGCAGTTGTCTTAGTCTATTACTAAAAGTGCTCCTCTGTTCAGCTAAGCTGGCACGTAGAGGGTGAGAAACAATGTTTAGAATTGCCAGGATTTTCCATAGGGTCCTTCATTCTACCACAGTGTGTCCAGTTTAACTCCTATAACAGAGCCAGCCTTTCTCATCAATTTATTGAACCAATTGGCATCACCCATGTCAATGTCATTGCCCCAGCACACCACTGCATTGAAGATTGTACTGGCAACAACAGACTGGTAGAACATGTGAGGAAGAGCCCTGCATACTCCAAAGGACCTCACTCTCCTCAGGAAGTAGAGGTGACTTCTTGTACACAGCTTCTGTGTTGGTGCTCACTCAAGTCTATCATCCAGGTGAATCCCCAGGTATTTGTAGGTCCTCACCATCAATGGCAATAGGGAGCAATGCAGGCTTAGTCTTCCTAAAGACCATCACTATCTCCTTTGCCTTACTAATGTTGAGCTGCAGATTATTCTGCTTGACAAAGTACAGTACTGGGAAGTGTATGGTCATACCCTTTGATAGAAGAAATAAAAGAGAGGACTATTTTCTTAACAGAGAGGAAATTCAAAAATCTGAGGTGCAAAGGAATTTGGGAGTCCTTGTGCAGGATTTCCTAAAGGTTAATTTGCAGGTTGAGTCGGCGGTGAGGAAGGTAAATGTGATTTGAGCATTCATTTCTAGGGGACAAGAATATAAAAACAAGGATGTAATGTTGAGGTTTTATGAGGCACTGGTGAGATATTGCCTGGAGTATTGTGAGCAGTTTTGAGCCCCTTAGATGTGCTGGCATTGGCGAAGTTTCAAAGGCGGTTCACGAAAATGATTCCAGATTGAAAGGCTTATTGTATGGGGAGCATTTAATGGCTCTGAGCCTATACTCTCTGGAATTCAAAAGGAGGAGAGAGGATCTCTTTGAAACCTATTGAATGTTGAAAGGCCTCAATAAGCTGTGGAGGCCAAGTCATTAGGTATACTTAAAGCAGACGATGAAAGATTCTTGACTAGTTCGGGAATGAAGGATTATTAGGAGAAGGCAGGAGATGGGGGCCGAGACGGACTGCCACGAAATACTGTGTTCAGATCTACAGGAAGGATTTGGATGCTATAGAGAGAGCACAGAGGAGATTTGCAAGGATGTTGGCTGGAACGGAGGGTGTGCCTTATGAGAATAGGTTGAGTGAACTTGGCCTTTTACCCTTGGAGGATGAGAGTGACTTGATAGAGGTGTATAAGATGAAGCATTGATCATGTGGATAGCCAGAGGCTTTTTTGAGGGCTGAAAAGGCTAACATGAGGGGCGTAGTTTTAAGGTGCTTAAAAGTAGGTACAAGGGGGATGTCAGAGGTAAACTTTTCACACAGAGAATGGTGGGTGCATGGAATGCACTGCAGCAACAGTGGTGGAGGTAAATACAATAGGGTCTTTTAAGTGAGGCTTAGATAGGTACGTGGAGCTTATAAAAATAGAGAGCTATGTGGTAGGTTAATTCTAGGCATTTTCTAGAGTAGGTTATGTGGTTGGCACAATATTGTGGGGCAAAGGGCCTGTAATGTGCTGTAGATTTCTATTTTCTATGTTCTATGATGAAATGACAGAGTAGACTCAATGGGACAAGTGGCTTAATTCTGCTCCTCTGTCTTATGGTCTTACCAAGCATTCCTTTGCTAGAGAACAGTTCACCTGAATCCACACCTGCCAGATCATTTCTGATTCCATTTAAATTGGCCTTTCTCCACTTTAGAATATGAACCCAAGGACCAGTCTTAACCTTCTCCATAACTATCTTGAAACTAATTGTAATTATGATAACTAGATCCAAAGGATTCCTTGCCACATGTTATCCTCCCTGTCTTGTTCCCTCTATATATTCTTTAAGGAAACTTTCCTGAACAAATCTGACAAACTCAATCCCATCCAGCTACTTTACAGTCCGGGAATTTCAGTCAATATATGAAAAGTTAATATCACCTACAATCACAACATAATCTATTGTGCAACAGTCGTGACCTCTTTACAAACGTTCTTCTAAATCTCATTGACTATTGGGTAGTCTATAACATAATCCCACTAATGTGGTCTTTCTTTTCTTATTCTTCAGTTCCACCCATATAGCCTGAGTAGATGAGCCCTCCGGTCTGTTCTGTCTGAGTGTTGTGACTTTTTTTTTGATGAGTAATGCCACTACTCCCCCTTTAATCTCTCCTCCTCTGTCACATCTAAAACAACAGAACCCCAGAACAATGAGCTGCCAATCATAGAAACATAGAAAACCTACAGCACAATACAGGCCCTTTGGTCCACAATGCTGTGCTGAGCATCTACTTACTTTAGAAATTACCTAGGGTTACCCATAGCCCGCTATTTTTCTAAGCTCCATGTACCTATCCAGAAATCTTTTAAAAGATCCTATCGTATCCACCTCCACCACCGTTGCCAGCAGTCCATTCCACGTATTCACCTCTCTCTGCATAAAAATACTTACCCCTGACATCTCCTCTGTACCTACTTCCAAGCACCTTAAAACTGTGCCCTTTCATGTTAGCCATTTCAGCCTTGGGGAAAAGTCTCTGACTATCCACATGATCAATGCTTCTCATCATCTTATACACTTCAATCAGGTCACTGCTCATCCTCCATTGCTCCAAGGAGAAAAGATCAAGTTCACTCAACCTATTTTCATAAGGCATGCTCCCCAATCTGGACAACATCCTTGTAAATCTCCTCATGATCTCCTTATTTGTTCAATATATTCCTTGCATTAAAATAGACACATCTCAAACCATCAGTCTGAGTGCATCCCTTCTCGATCACCTACCTATCCTTCCTCTCACACTGCCTACAAGCTTTCTCTATTGATGAGCCAACCGCCCCTTCCTCTGTCTCTTCAGTTTGTTTCCCATCCCCCAGCAATTCCAGTTTAAACTCTCCTCAATAGCCTTAGCAAACCTCCTTGCCAGGATATTGTCCTCCTCAGATTCAACCCAACCCATCCTTATTGTACAGGTCATGCCTACCCCAAAAAAGGTCCCAATGATCCAGAAAACTGAATCCCTCCCCCCCCCCCCCGCTCCAATCCCTCAGCCATGCATTTATCATCGACCTCATCCTATTCCTATACTGACGACGTGGCACAGTGTCTCTGCCTTAAATACACCCAACAACCTGGCCTCCACAGCTGCATGTGGGAACAAATTCCACAAATTCACCACCCTTTGGCTAAAGAAATTTCTCTGCATCTCTGCTTTGAAAGGTCACCCCTCTATCCTGAGGCTGTGCCCTCTTGTCCTAGACTTTCCCACCATGGGAAACATCCTTTCCACATCTACTCTGTCTAGGCCTTTCAACATTCAAAAGGTTTCCATGAGATCCCCTCTCATCCTTCTAAATTCCAGCAAGTACATACTCAGAGCCATCAAACATTTCTTATCTACAATACTCCTTGCATTGAAATGGATGTAACTCTGAGCTTTAGTTCCACCATGCTCAACTTTTCAGTTCCTGTCTTTGTACATAGGCTGAATATCTGCTTTCCTCACAATGACTCCACTAGTTGTGCTGGCATTCTGGTTCTTATTGCCCTTGCAACTCTAGTTTAAAACCCCCAGAGCAGCACTAGCAAACCTTCCCTCGGGGTTATTGGACTCCCTCCAGTTCAGGTGCAACCCATCCTGTTTGTACAGGCCCACCTTCACTGGAAGATCCAAAAAACTGAAGCCCTCCCTTCTGCACCATGTCCTTAGTCAAGTGTTAAACTTATTATTTTCCAATTTCTAACCTCATTAGCCTTTGGCATTGGTAACAATCTTGAGTGATCTTTAGCTTAACACCAACTCCCTGGATGTACTTTACAGGATGTTATCATCCTTCCTGCCTACATCATATGTTGTGAAATAATCTTGCAGATGTAAAAGTTAAGACAAAATCTTAGTATCATTTATGGAATAATATAATGCATAGGTGTTAGTATTTGTCTGAAAACAGGAATTAATATGGTCAAATGATGTCCTTTACCTTTACAGAATTAAGCTGTACATAGCCATTGTGTGTCTGGTCCAACAGCTTTTGGCAACAATAGCATTGCTACAATCATTTGGATGGTGTTTACCACATTAATTAAAATGTATATGTATAGAAATACATGTATAGTTTTAGAAGAATGCAGGAGAACCTCATTGAAACCTATCAAAAATTGAAAGGCCTTGATGGAGTGGACATGGAGAGGACGTTTCCTCTAGTGAGAGAGTCTAGGATCAGAGACCATAGCCTCAATATACTAGGGCAGAGATGTGGAGGAATTTCTATAGTCAAAGAATAGAATAGAACTTTATTGTTGTTGCTCAAGATAACAAGCTTGCAGGGCTACTCCAGTCCGTGCAAAACAGATATTTATAATGCATGTATTACGGATTAATTAAAAACAAAATCCCATATTTACATGCAGCAAGTGACTTCAATAGTCCATAACACTGGAAGGCCATTGGAAATCTGAAGCGTAGCATTACTCTGCACAACAGCTCTTGGAAAGAAACTGTTTTTCAGTCTTACTGCCTTTGCTGAGATATTTCTGCATCTCCTACCAGATGACAGGAGATTGAACACACAGTGTCCAGGATGGGATTGGTCTTCAATGATGCTACAGGTGTGCTGTAGGGTTGTAGATTGTCTCCAAGTCCAGTAGTTGAGTCCCAATGATGTGCTGAGACATCCTAATCACCCATTCGAGGGTGGTAATCTGTAGAATTAATTACCACAGGCGGCTGTGGAGGCAAAGTCATTAGGTTTATTTAAGGCAGAGATTGACAGATTCTTGATTAGTCAGGGCAGAGGGGATATGGGGAGAGGTAGGAGATTGGGGCTGAGAGGGAAAATGGATCAGCCGTGATGAAATAGCAGAGCAGACTCAATGGGCCAAATGGCATAATTCTGATCCTATATCTTATAGTCTTATGGTCTTATGGATGGCTGTGGTGGCTCAGTGGTTAAATTTGAAGTGAAGGTTGATTGGTTCTTGATTAGTCTGGACATAAAAGGTTATGGGGAGAAGGCAGGAGAATGGGTTGAGTGGGACAATAAATCAGCCATGATGGAAGAGCAGAACAGGCTTGATGGGCCAAATGTCCTAATTCAGCTCCTATATATTATGGTCATATGCATCAATATATAGTAATATCAAGTACTAAACTAATGGAAAGTAACAATATTGTGTTCTGCCAAGTTGTTTTGACTTTTTAAACTATTTCTGCAAATCAATAGTAATTGAATGCAACTTTTAATAAACAATTTTGTTAAATAATGTTTTTTTTATTATTTGAAGCTCTCTTTAAACTTTAAATATCAGGGAAGCAGATTCAGAAGGGGATGTCCTTGCCCTTAGCTGCCGGTTGGTAATTGATAATCATTTTATTGGTATTACATACTAAGATACTGCTAAAGGTTTTATTTTCATGCCATACAGACAGATAATTCCAAATACAAGTACATCAAAGAAGTTAAAATGTAAAAGGCAATAACAGAATGCGGAAAATAAATACAAGAGATTTTGTAGATGCTGGAAATCCAGAACAACAGAAACAACATGCCTCTCCATAGATGCTGCCTAACCTGCTGAATTCTTCCTGCATTTTGTGTGTATTGAACGGAATGCAGAATATAGTTGCTTACTTTTCTGGTGCTATGGGAACTGTATGGTAGACAGAGGAGGTTAGTTTTCATGATAGATTAAGCTGTGTTCATAATTCTCTGCAGTTACAACCTGATCTGTCTGTGAGGTGGTTCCAGAGTGAATGTCTTTATCTTCTTGACAGCCATATAAGCACAACTGATTAGTGAGGTCACTGGTTAAACATCGACAAAGGGTTGGATTGAGCAAGATAAGACATGTCTCCAGTTAGAAAGTAGATATAGGCAACAGGCAAGGAAGCAGAAAAGAACTCTTGGCTAGGGCATTAGTATTCCTGGATGGGAACTCAACAAATCCTGGAAATCGCTGATCTTTCTCCCTTTTTCCAAGACAATCGATCTTTTAATGTTTAATTTTCTAATAAAACTTAGTCAGTAATTTGACAAATGGAGCTTAGAAAATTAGAGGGCTATGCACTAAGGAAATTCTAAGCAGTTTCTAGAGTAGGTTTCATGGTCACAACATTGTGTGCTGAAGGGCCTGTAATGTGCTGTAGATTTCTATGTTCTATGTTCTATGTTCTAATCATTGACTCATGTTGATCATTCCTTCTTCAGATACATGTGAATGTTGTAAATACTCCAGTCTTTAATGCTGTCCCACTGGTGGTTGGGAGCTCAGCTGGTGGAATCCTGCTTCTATTCCTGATGATTTTCATCCTCTACAAAGTAAGTGCAAATATCAAAACTTGCCTATACAGCAAGTTTTGGCTTTCTGTGGTTCAGCACATAGATCTTATTTTGTCCAATGAATATAATATAAGAAAAATATTAGCTAAAGATCTTTCTTTTAATATCAATATCACAAAATGCAATTTATTCAGAAGGCTGGAAATACATATTGCTGGGGTATTCACTCAGTAAGGCATTTACCCTGATACAATAAAAAAGCAGAAGCAGAAAACCAGCAATACAAGAGGCTGAGGGGCATAGAAAAGATAAGTGCTCATGGTCTTTTTTCTCCCAGAGTAGGGGAATCTAAAGCTAGTTTTAAAGTGAAGAAGGAAAGATGTAATTAGGACCTGCGAAGCATGCTTTTCCACACAGAGGATGGTGGATATGTAGAATAAGCTGCCACAAGAAGTGGTAGAGGCAGGTACAATTCAAATGCCTAAAAGACATTTGGATAGGTTCAAGCATAAGAAAGGCTCAGTGGGATAGGGAGGCATGTGGGGACCAGCACAGGAAGGCATGTGGACAAGTTGAGCTAGAGGATATGTTTCTGTGCTGTATAAATCTATGACTCAATGATTAGTAATGGAATTTGGAATGGGAAGTCATATTGAACTCCTACAGAGAGAATGGAGGAAAACTGAAGAAATAAAGATAGAAGATGATTGTTCATTCATTGGATTGCTTACGAAGTCTGCAGATGACATAAAAATTGATGGGGCTGCAGATGGTATAGAAAAACATCAAGGGATCAGTTATGGACAGATAAATAGCAGATGGATTTTACCAGTAGAATATGGATCATTTATGGAAAAGGGAAAAGCAGATGGAGTTTATCAGTGGAATAGATCGGTTATGGACAGATAAATAGCAGATGGACTTTATTTCCAAGTAAGTGTGAGTTAGACCATAAGACCAGAATAGTACATGGAGCTTAGAAAAATAGAGGGCGATGGGTAACCTGAGGTAATTTCTAAAGTAAGTACATGTTCGACACAGCATTGTGGGCTGAAGGGCCTGTATTGTGCTGTGTGGATTCTATGTTTCTAATTAGGCCATTTGGCCCAATGACTCTACTCCACCACATCATGTCTGATCCATTTTTCCTTTTAGCTCCAATCTCCTGCCTTCTCCCATATCCCTTCATTCCCAACAACCTATCATCTTCAACCATCCCCTGAGAATCTATCAACCTCTGCCTTAAATGTACACAATAACATGGCCTCCACAACTGTCAGAGGCAATGAATTCCACAAATTCACCACTCTCCAGCTAAAGAAATTCCTATTCATCTCCATTCTAAAAGGTTGTCCCTCTAATCTGAAGCCTTGTCCTCTTGTCTTAGACTCGCCAAGCAGAGGAAGCAGCCTCTCCACATCCACTCTATCAAAGTCTTTCAACATTCAATAGGTTTCAATTAGGTCATCCCTCATTCTTCTGAATTCCTGTGAATACAGGCTCAAAGCCATCAAACACTCTTCAAATGACAAGCCTTTTAATCCTAAAATAATTTTTGTGAACCTCTTTTAAACCCTCTCCAGTTTCTGCACATCCTTTCTAAGATAAGGGGCCCAAGACTGCTCACAATACTCGAAGTGAGGCCCCACCAGTGCTTCATAAAGCCTCAACATTACATCCTTGCTTTTATATTAGAAACAGAGAACACCGACAGCACCATACAGGCCCTTTGGCCCACAATGCTGTGTTAAACATGTACTTACTTTAGAAATTACCTAGGGTTACCCACACACCTCCATTTTTCTAAGCTCCATGTACCTATCCAGGAGTCTCTTAAAAGACCCTGTCATATCCGCATCCACCACCATTGTGGGCAGCCCATTCCATGTACTCGCCACTCTCTGAGTAAAAAACTTACCCCTGACATCTCCTCTGTGCCAGCTTCGAAGCATCTTAAAACAGTGCCCATTCGTGTAAGCCATTTCAGGCCTCGGAAAAAGCCTCTGCTTTCCACACAATCAATGCCTCTCATCATCTTATACACCTCTATCAGGTCATCTCTAATCCTCCATCGCTCCAAGCAGAAAAGGCTAAGTTCATTCAACCGATTCTCATAAGGCATGCTCCAAAATCCCGGCAACGTCCTTGTAAATCTCCTCTGCACCCTTTCTTTGATTTCCACATCCTTCCTGTAGTGAGGTGACCAGAACTGAGCACAATACTCTAAGTGGGGTCTGACCAGGGTCTTATATAGCTGTAACATTACCTCGCAGCTCTTGAACTCAATCCCACAGTTGATGAAGACCAATGTACCGTATGCCTTCTTAACCACAGAGTCAACCTGTGTAGGAGCTTTGAGTGTCCTCTGGACTCAGATCCCAAGATCCCTCTGATCCTCCACGCAGCCAAGAGTCTTACTATTAATACTATATTCTGCCATCATTTGACCTACCAAAATGAACCACCTCACAATTATCTGGGTCGAACTCCATCTGTCACTTCTCAGCACAGTTTTGCATCCTATCGATGTCCCACTGTAACCTCTGACAGCCCTCCACACTATCCACAAAACCCCCAACCTTTGTGTCATTTGTGTAGCGCTGAGTAGGCTACGGTCAATTATGGATAACTCTCAACATCCTCTACATAGCACCATCCTGAGACAGAGAAGCAGTTTCAGCGACAGGTTACTATCGATGCAATGCTCCTCAGACAGGATGAAGAGGTCAATACTCCCCAATGCCATTAGGCTTTACAATTCTACCGCCAGGACTTAAGAACTTTTTAAAGCTATTATTAATGCTTTTTGAGATGGTGATTTAGATGCATATCACATTTTTTTTTACTGAGTTAAGTATTGTATGTAATTAGTTTTGCTACAGCAAGTGTATGGGACATTGGAAAAAAGTTGAATTTCCCCATGGGGATGAATAAAGTATCTATCTATCTATCAGCAAACTTACTAACCCATCCCTCCACTTCCCGATCCAGGTCATTTATAAAAATCAAAAAGAGTAGGGGTCCCAGAACAGATTCCTGAGGCACCGACCTCCATGCAGAATATGACCTATCTGCAACCACTCTTTGCCTTCTGTGGGCAAGTCAATTCTGGATCCACAAAGCAATGTCCCCTTAAATCCTATGCCTCCTTACTTGCTCAAAAAGCCTTGCATGGGGTACCTTATACACTACATGTACAACTCTACCTTCATCAATGTGTTTAATTATATCCTCAAAAAATTCATCAGGCTTGTAAGGCACGACCTGCCTTTGACAAAGCCATGCTGACTATTCCTAATCATATTATGCCTCTTCAAATGTTCATAAATCCTGCCCCTCAAGATCTTTTCCATCAACTTACCAACCACTGAAGTAAGACTCACTGGTCTATAATTTCCTGGGCTATCTCTACTCCCCTTCTTGACTAAGGGAACAACATCAGCAATCCTCCAATCCTCTGGAACCTCTCCCATCCCCACTGATGATGCAAAAAATAATCGCCAGTCTCAGCAATCTCCTCCCTCGACTCCCACAGTAGCCTGGGGTACGTCTCGTCTGGTCCCAGTGACTTATGCAATTTGATGCTTTCCAAAAGCTCCAGCACATTCTCTTTCTTAAGATGCCACCCCCTCTGCCTTCCTGCCTATCCTTATCTGTGGACTTTAAGCTCCCAGCTAAAACCTTTTTTCACCCATGATTCAGTTATGCCTACAACATCATAAATGCCAATCTGTAAGTTCAGCAACCTTATTTCGTATACTACGCGCATTCAAATATAACACCTTCAGTCCTGTATTCACCCATTTCTATTTTGTCCACCTTTTACGTTGCTACTCATCCTGTTGACTGCAATTTTGCCCTATCCTCTCTTTCGTAGGAGGATCACTACACTTTGCCTCTGTTTGTAAACCAACTACTTCATCTTCAGCACTCTCACTCTGGTTCCCATCCCCCTGCCAAGTTAGCTTAAACCCACCCAAACAACTCTAGCCAACCTGCCCACAAGGATATTTGATCCCCCTTGTGTTCAGGTATAACCTGTCCCTTTTGTACCTGTCATACCTTCCCCAAAGATCCCAATGATCCATGAATCTGAGCCCCTTCCCCCTGCACCAGTTCCTCAGCCATGCATACATCTGCCAAATCATCCTATTCTTGCCTTCACTGGCACGTGGCATAAGCAGCAACGCAGAGAGCCTGGAGATCCTGTTTTTCAGTTTTTTACCTATCTCCCTAAAATTTCTGCTTGCACTTGAATTATTCCCATTGGCTCTTTCTAATGATTCCTCTTGCTGATTGGTTGCTCCTGAACACAGAGAAACTGCCACGACACTCTTTTTTTAAAATCTCGATTGCTGCCCTGATTAAAAAGTAACTCTTTTTTTGCCTCCCTGGTGTGGATTATCCAACTCAGAGTTGTTGCACTTTGGGAGGGAAAATGCAGGAAGTAAGTATACAGTTAATTGCAGGACCCTTAACAGCATTGTTGAGCAGTGGAATCTTGGAATCCAAGTCTATATCTCCCTGGAAGAAGCAATTGGAAATGAGTGGTAAAGAAGGCATATGGCATGCTTAACTTCATTGGTCAGGGCACTAAATGTAAGAGTCTTTAAATCTTCTTTTTGTATAAAATTTTGGTTAGGCAGCATTTGTGTGCAATTCTATTCACCCCATTATAGGAAGGATGTGGAGGATTTGCAGAAGTTTTAGAAAATGTTCACCAGGATGCTGCCTGGATTAAGAGAGTATGAGTTATAAGGAGATATTGGACAAACTTGAATTGTTTACTCTGGGCATCAGATGGCAAAGGGAGACGTAGATGGGGTACACAATCAGAATCTTTTTCTCTGGGTAAAAATCTCAGAAACGGGGCCAGAGGTTGAAAGTGGTGGGGGCGGGGTGGAGGTTATAGTTTAAAGGGAGATGTACAGGGCAAGTTTCTTTTTTACACAGACAGTGATAGGTGCCTGGAACACACTGCCACGGCTAGTAGTGGAAGAAGACATGAGAGTAGCATTTAAGAGGTATATAGATAGGCATACAAATACATAAGAGAATGGGGAAATATAGATCATGTCAAGCCAAAAGATATTGTGGACCTAAGGGCCTGGTCCTGTGCTGTAATGTTTTATGTGCTCTGTTCTATGCTCCATACCGTGTTTCCTTATAACTCAACCCCTTCAGATCTGGTAGATAGATAGATAGATAGATACTTTATTCATCCCCATGGGGAAATTCAACTTTTTTTCCAATGTCCCATACACTTCTTGTAGCAAAACTAATTACATTGTAATTAATTTGTAGCACTCTAGTGAACATTTTTGTACCCTTTCCAACTTACTGGTATACACTAGGTGACCAGAACTGCACACAACACTCCCAGTGTGATCTTATTAATGACTAGTATAGTTGTAATTTGATGTTTCAACTCATATACTGAACACCTTGACTGATAAGGAAAGCCCTTTTCACCACCTGTCTACTTCTATGTCCACTTTCAAAAAACTAAGTACTGTATCTGTTCCGCTCTGTTCTAAAACATTTTCCAAGGCCCTACCATTTACTGTATTAGTTCCACCATAGCTTAAGTTACCAATGTGCAGCATCTCATACTCATCCAGCTGAAATTCTATTTGATATTCATTGATTCACTGACCCAATTGACCTAGATTGGGTTAAGAGGAGACCAGAAGATATAGGAGCAGAATTAGGACCATCGAGTCGGCTCCACCATTTCATCATGACTGATCCATTTTCTCTTTCAGCCCCATTCTCCTGCCTTCACCCCATATCTCTTCATGCCTTGACTAATCAAGAATCTATCAACCTCTGCCTTAAATATAAATAAAGACTTCCCCTCCACAGCTGCCTGTGGCAATGAATTCCACAGATTCGCCACTCTCTGGCTAAAGAAATTCCTCCTCTCCATTCCAAAAGAATGCCCCCCCCACCTATTCTGAGCCGGTGTCTTCTGGTCTTAAACTCTCTCACCATAAGAAACATCCTCTCCACACCCACTCTATTGAGAACTTTCAACATTTGATATGTTTCAATTAGGTCACCCCTCATTCTTCTGAATTCCAGTGAGCACAGGCCCACAGCCACCAAACGCTCATCATATGCCGAGCTGTTCAATTCTGGAATCATTTTTCTAAACCTCCTTGCACCCTCCACAATGTCAGTAAATCCTTTTAAAAAAGGTTCAATGAGAATGGTTCCGGGAATGGAAGGTTATTGTATGAGTAGTGTTTGATTGCTCTGAGCCTGTACTCACTGGAATTTAGAAGAATCAATTCAGAATCAGAATCAGGTATATATCACTGGCACAAAGAAAATAGAACATAGAAACCTTCAGCACATTATAGGCCCTTCAGCCCACAAAATTGTGCCAACCATGTAACCTACTCTAGAAGCTACCTAGAATTTCCCTACTGCATAGTCCTCTATTTTTCTAAGCTCCATGGACTTATCTAAGAATCTCTTAAAAGAATATATTATATCCATCTCTACCACTGATGCTGGCAAGTACCCACAATTCTCTGTGTGCAAAACTTACCTCTGACATCCCCCTTGTACCTACCTCCAAGCACCTTAAGACTATGCCTGTAGTGTTCTCGCACAGGTGTAAAAACTCGGAACTAAACACCAAGTATAAACCGGTCAATGAGGCGCGGTCCCAGTAAGATTAACCGTTTACTGTTCACTCTTCCACATTAACATATGGTGAAAACTGTTGATAAAACAATACAAAATATATACAGTATTTGTTTCCTTCTTGGCATCACATTTACATCATAAATACTTGCAAAAATAAAACTGCAACAAACTATATTACATTAAAGTACAACGTACAGTCAGAATTTACCTACGCCATCAACTGCTTTAAATACACTTCAACACAAGCTATCCGCAACTCTTTAAATAACAAAGAACATAAACTTTATCAACCGTCATTACTTTTAACAGAAACAGCGTTAACATTTTTACTTCAACATATCGATTATCTTATGAACTTACGGCATAGCTTCTATGATGTTTCTAGTGCATAGAAAGAAAACTTTTCTCGCGCTGATCCTGCACACTCAAGCCCCCTCCTTTCTGTTTCTCCAAACCGGTATCTTCCCACAGGACGCAGCGAAACCAGGTGTGACATCATCGCATGCGGCAATATATCACAGAAAACGAATTTACTTTAAACAACCTTAACTTTAACTAGAAAACAATTACAAATGAATTACTAAAGTGAAAATATAATAAACTAAACAAATGCCTTAAGGGCAACACAATGCCCCACAGTGTTAGTGATTTCAGCCCTGGGAAAAAGCCTCTGGTTATCCACATGATCAATGCCTCTCATCATAGAAACGTAGAAATATAGAAAATGTACAGCACAACACAGGCCCTTTGGCCCACAATGCTGTGCCGAACATGTACATAGCTAAACCCATAGCCCTCTTATACAACTCTATCAAGTCACTCCTCATCTTCCATCACTCCAAGGAGAAAAGGCCAAGTTCACTCAACCTATTCTCATAAGGCATGCTCTCCAATCCAGGCAATGTCCTTGTAAATTTCCTCTGCTCTTTTTCTACAGTTTCCACATCCTTCCTGTAGTGAAGTGACCAGAACTGGACACAGTACTCCAAGTGAGGTCTAACTAAGGTCTTATATAACTTTAATATTACCTCCTGGCTCTTGAGCTCAATCCCATGGTTGATGAAGGCCATCACACCATACACCTTCTTAACAACATTGTCAACCTGCACAGCAGCTTTGAGAGTCTTATGGACACAAACTCCAAGATCTAGCTGATCTTACCATTAATATTATATCCTGTCTTCAAATTTAACCTACTGAAATGAACCCCTTCACATTTATCTGAGTTGAACTCCATCTGTCACTTCTCAGCCCAGTTCTGCATCCTATTGATGTCCCTCTGTAACCTTTGACAACCTTCCAGATTATCCACAACACCCCCAACTTTTGTGTCATCAGCAAACTTTCTAATGCACCCTTCTACTTCCTCATCCAGGTCATTTATAAAAATCACCAAGAGGAGGGGTCCCAGAACAGATCCCTGTGGAACACCACTGGTCACCGACCTCCATGCAGAATACAAACCATCTACAACCACCCTTTGCCTTCTGTGGGCAAGCTAATTCTGGATCCCATGCCTCTTTACTTTCTGAATGAGCCTTGCATGGGGAACCTTATCAAATGCCTTATTGAAATCCATATACACTACATCCACTGCTCTACCTTCATCAATGTGTTTTGTTACATCCTCACAGAATTCATTTAGGCTAGTAAGGTATGATAAAGCCATGCTGACTATCCCTAATCAGATTATGTTTCTCCAAATGCTCATAAATCCTGCCTTTCAGGATCTTCTCCAACAACTTGCCCACCACTGAAGTAAGACTCACTGGTCTATAATTTCCTGGGTTATCTCTACTCCTTTTCTTGAACAAGGGAACAACATTTACAACCTACCATTCCTCTGGTATTTCTCCAGTCCCTATTGATAGAACATAGAACATAGAACAATACAGCACAGTACAGGCCCTTCGGCCTACAATGTTGTGCCAACCCTTAAACCCTGCCTCCCATATAACCCTCCACCTTAAATTCCTCCATATACCTGTCTAGTAGTCTCTTAAACTTCACTAATGTATCTGCCTCCATCACTGACTCAGGCAGTGCATTCCACACACAAACCACTCTCTGAGTGAAAAACCTTCCTCTAATATCCCCCTTGAACTTCCCTCCCCTTACCTTAAAGCCATGTCCTCTTGTACTGAGCAGTGGTGCCCTGGGGAAGAGGCGTTGGCTGTCCACTCTATCTATTCCTCTTAATATCTTGTACACCTCTATCATGTCTTCTCTCATCCTCCTTCTCTCCAAAGAGTAAAGCCCTAGCTCCCTTAATCTCTGATCATAATCCATATTCTCTAAACCAGGCAGCACCCTGGTAGATCTCCTCTGAACCCTTTCCAATGCTTCCACATCCTTCTTATAGTGAGGTGACCAGAACTGAGCAAGGTCCTCAATGAATAATTCTCTTCAGTATTCACCAATGAAAGGGAACTTGATGATGGTGAGGAAAATATGAGTGAGGTTGATGTTCTGGAGCATGTTGATATTAAGGGAGAAGAGGTGTTGGAGTTGTTAAAATATATTAGGACGGATAAGTCCCCAGGGCATGATGGAATATTCCCCAGGATGCTCCACGAGGCAAGGGAAGAGATTGCTGAGCCTCTGGCTAGGATCTTAAAGTCCTCATTGTCCACGGGAATAGTACCAGATGGATTGGAGGGAGGCAAATGTTGTCCTCTTGTTCAAAAAAGGTAGTAGGGATAGACCAGCAAGCCTTACATCTGTGGTGGGAAAGCTGTTGGAAAAGGTTCTTAGAGATAGAATCTATGGGCATTTAGAGAATCGTGGTCTGATCAGGGACAGTCAGCATGGCTTTGTGAAGGCTGATCATGTCTAACAAGCCTGATAGAGTTCTTTGAGGAGGTGACCAGGCATATAGATGAGGGTAGTGCAGTGGATGTGATCTACATGGATTTTAGTAAGGTATTTGACAAGGTACCACACGGTAGGCTTATTCAGAAAGTCAGAATGCATGGGATCCAGGGAAGTTTGGCCAGGTGGATTCAGAATTGGCTTGCCTGCAGAAAGCAGAGGGTCGTGGTGGAGGGAGTATATTCAGATTGGAAGGTTGTGACTAGTGGTGTCCCACAAGGATCGGTTCTGGGACCTCTACTTTTCGTGATTTCTTTCAACGACCTGGATGTGGGGGTAGAAGGGTGGGTTGGCAAGTTCTCAGATGACACAAACGTTGGTGGTGTTGTGGATAGTGTTGAGGATTGTCAAAGATTGCAGAGAGACATTGATAGGATGCAGAAGTGGGCTGATAAGTGGCAGATGGAGTTCAACCCAGAGAAGTGTGAGGTAGTACACTTTGGAAGGACAAACTCCAAGACAGAGTACAAAGTAAATGGCAGGATACTTGGGAGTGTGGAGGAGCAGAGGGATCTGAGGGTAGATGTCCACAGATCCCTGAAAGTTGCCTCACAGGTAAATTGGGTAGTTATGAAAGCTTATGGAGTGTTAGCTTTCATAAGTTGAGGGATAGAGTTTAAGAGTCGTGTGGTAATGATGCAGCTCTATAAAACTCTGGTTAGGCCATACTTTGAGTACTGTGTCCAGTTCTTGTTGCCTCACAAGAAGGATGTGGAAGCATTGGAAAGGGTACAGAAGAGATTTACCAGGATGCTGCCTGGTTTAGAGAGTGTGCATTATGATCAGAGATTAAGGGAGCTAGGGCTTTACTCTCTGGAGAGAAGGAAGGTGAGAGGAGACATGTTAGACGTATACAAGATATTAAGAGGAATAGATAGAGTGGACAGCCAGTGCCTCTTCCCCAGGGCACCATTGCTCAATAGAAGAGGACATATCTTTAAGGTAAGGGGTGGAAAGTTCAAGGGGGATATTAGAGGAAGGTTTTTCACTCAGAGAGTGGCTGATGCGTGGAATGCTCTGCCTGAGTCAATGGTGGAGGCAGATACATTAGTGAAATTTAAGAGACTACCAGACAGATATATGGAGGGATTTAAGATGGAGGCTTATATGGAAGGCAGGGTTTAAGGGTTGGCACAACATTGTGGGCCGAAGGGCCTGTACTGTGCTGTATTGTTCTATGTTCTCGCCATATCCTTTGATGTCCTGACAGATCAGAAAACTATCAACTTCCACCCTAAATATACCCACAGACTTGGCCTCCACTTCAGCCTGTGGCAGAGCATTCCACAGATTTACTAATCTCTGGCTAAAAAAATTCCTCCTTACCTCTGTTCTAAAGGGTTGCCTCTCAACTTTGAAGCTGTGTCCTCTTGCTCTAGATGCCACCACCATTGGAAACATCCACCCTATCTATTCCTTTCAACATTTGGTAGGTTTCAATGAGATCCCCCTGTATTCTTCTAAATTCCAGTGAGTACAGGCCCAAAGCTGTCAAACACTCCTGATATATTAATCCCTTCATTCCTGGAATTATCCTTGTGAACCCCCTCTAGACTCTCTCCAATAACAATACATTGTTTCTGAGATATGAGGCCCAAAACTGCTGACAGTACTCCAAGTGTATCCTAACTAGTGTCTTATAAAGGCACAGCATTATCTCCTTGCTTTTATATTCTATTCCCCTTGAAATAAATGCCAACATGGCATTTACCTTCTTTACCAAAGACTCGACCTGTGAATTAACCTTCTGGAAGTCTTGCATGAGGACTCCTAAGTCTCTCTGCAACTCTGATGCTTGAATTTTCTCCCCATTTAGATAATAGTCCACACTATTGCTCCATTTACAGAAATGCATAATCATATATTTCCCAACACTGTATTCCAACTGCCATTTTTTGCCCATTCTTCCAATTTGTCTATATCCTGCTGCAATCACATTGCTTCCTCAGCACTACCTACCCCTCCACTTATCTTCATATCATCTGCATATTTTGCCACAAAGTCATCAATTTCATTATCTAAATCACTGACAAACAATGTGAAAAGTAGTGGTCCCAATACTGATCATTGAGGAACACCATTAGTCTCTAGCAGCCAACCAGAATAGGCCCCCTTTATTCCACTTGCTGTCTCCTTCCATGTCAGCCATTCCTCTATCCACACCAGTATCTTTCCTGCACTGCCATGGGATTTTATCTTCTTAAGCAGCCTCATGTGTGGCATCTTATCAAATGTCTTCTGAAATCCATATAAATGACACCCACTGCCTCTCCTTTGTCCACCCTGCTTGTTACTTCCTCAAAGAACTCGAACAGATTTGTCAGGAAAGATTTCCCTTCACAGAAACCATGCTGACTTTGACTTATTTTATCTTAGTCTCCAGGTAACTTGGAAACCTCATCCTTAATAATAGACTCCAGCACTTTCTCAACTACTGTGGTTAGGCTAACTGGCCTATAATTTCAAACACGAGGAAATCTGCAGATGCTGGAAATTCAAACAACACACACAAAATGCTGGTGGAACACAGCAGGCCAGGCAGCATCCATAGGAGAAGCACTGTCGTCGTTTCGGGCCGAGACCCTTCGTCAGGACTAACTGAAAGGAGAGATACTAAGAGATTTGAAAGTAGTGGGGGGAGGGGGAAATGCGAAATGATAGGAGAAGACCGGAGGGGATGGGATGAAGCTAAGAGCTAGAAAGGTGATTGGTGAACGTGATACAGAGCTGGAGAAGGGAAAGGACCATGGGACGGGAGGCCTCGGGAGAAAGAAAGGGGGAGGGGGGAGCACCAGAGGGAGATGGAGAACAGGCAGGGTGATGGACAGAGAGAGAGAGAAAAAACAAACAACTAAATATGTCAGGGATGGGGTAAGAAGGGGAGGAGGGACATTAATGGAGAGAAGTCAATGTTCATGCCATGAGGTTGGAGGCTACCCAGTGGTAACACAAACCTGCCTGTCCAGGTAGACCTATTGTCTCAGCTTGCTCCTGCCCCACTGAACCCATTTCTGCATACCTTGACACTGTCTTATCCCCCCTTGTTCAATCTCTTCCCACCTATGTTCGTGACACTTCTCACACTTTGAATTTTTTCAATGATTTTAAGTTCCCTGGCCCCCACCGCCTTATTTTCACCATGGACGTCCAGTCCCTATATATCTCCATTCCCCATCCCGACGGTCTCAAAGCTCTTCGCTTCTTTTTGGATTCCAGACCTAACCAATTCCCCTCTATCACCACTCTCCTCCATCTAGCGGAATTAGTTCTTACTCTCAATAATTTTTTTTTGGGTCCTCCCACTTCCTCCAAACCAAGGGAGTAGCCATGGGCACCCGCATGGGTCCCAGTTATGCCTGCCTTTTTGTTGGCTTTGTGGAACAGTCCATGTTCCAACTCTATACGGGTATCCGTCCCCCTCTTTTCCTTCGCAACATCGACGACTGCATTGGCACTGCCTCCTGCACGCATGCTGAGCTCATTGACTTCATTAACTTTGCCTCCAACTTTCACCCTGCCCTCAAGTTTACCTGATCCATTTCCGGCATCTCCCTCCCCTTTCTTGATCTTTCTGTCTCCATCTCTGGAGATGGCTTATCTACTGATATCTACTATAAGCCTACAGACTCTCACAGCTACCTGGACTATTCCTCTTCCCACCCAGTCTCTTGCAAAAATGCTATCCCCTTCTCACAATTCCTCCGTCTCCGCCGCATCTGCTCTCAGGATGAGGCTTTTCATTCCAGGATGAAGGGAATGTCTTCCTTTTTTAAACAAAGGGGCTTCCCTTCTTCCACCATCAACTCTGCACTCAAACACATCTCTCCCATTTCCTGCACATCTGCCCTCACCCCATCCGCCTGCCACCTCACTCAGGATAGGGTTCCCCTTGTCCTCACCTACCACCTCACCAGCCTCCAGGTCCAACGTACAATTCTCCGTAACTTCCACCACCTCCAATGGGATCCCACTACCAAGCACATCTTTCCCTCCCCCCACTTTCTGCTTTCCGCAGGGATCGCTCCCTACGCGACTTCCTTGTTCACTCGTCCCCCTCCCCATCCCTTCCCACCGATCTCCCTCTCGGCACTTATCCTTGTAAGCGGAACAAGTGCTACACCTGCCCTTACACTTCCTCCCTCACCACCATTCAGGGCCCCAGGCAGTCCTTCCAGGTGAGGCGACACTTCACCTGTGAGTTGGCTGGTGTGGTATACTGCATCCGGTGCTCCCGGTGTGTCCTTTTATATATTGGTGAGACCCGACGCAGACTGGGAGACCATTTCACTGAACACCTACGCTCAGTCTGCCAGAGAAAGCAGGATCTTCCAGTGGCCACACATTTTAATTCCACGTTCCATTCCCATTATGATATGTCTATCCATGGCCTCCTCTACTGTCAAGATGAATCCACACTCAGGTTGGAGAAACAACACCTTATATACCGGCTGGGTAGCCTCTAACCTGATGGCATGAACATTGACTTCTCTAACTTCCGTTAATGCCCCTCCACCCTTCTTACCCCATCCCTGACATATTGAGTTGTTTGTTTTTTTTTCTCTCTCTCTCTGCCCATCACCCTGCCTGTTCTCCATCTCCCTCTGGTGCTTCCCCCCCTTTTTATTTCTCCCGAGGCCTCCGTCCCATGAACCTTTCCCTTCTCCAGCTCTGTATCACTTTCGCCAATCACCTTTCCAGCTCTTAGCTTCATCCCACCCCCTCTGGTCTTCTCCTATCATTTCACATTTCCCCCTCCCCCCACTACTTTCAAATCTCTTAGTATCTCTCCTTTCAGTTAGTCCTGACGAAGGGTCTCGGCCCGAAACGACGACAGTGCTTCTCCTATAGTTGCTGCCTGGCCTGCTGTATTCCACCAGCATTTTGTGTGTGTTGTTTGGCTTATAATTTCCTTTCTTTTGCCTTCCTCCCTTCTGAAAGAGTTGAGTGACATTTGCAATCTCCCAGTCCTCTGGAACTATGCCAGAATCAAGTGATTCTTGGAAGATCATGACGAATGCACCCATTACCTCTTCAGCAATCAGGCTCAGCACTCTGGGATGTAGTCCACCTGGTCCAGGTGACTTATCCACCTTAAGACCTTTCAATTTGCCTAGCTCTTTTTCCTTTGTAATAGCAATGACAGTCACTTCTGCTCCTTGATACTTACGGAACTCTGGCCCACTGCTCGTGTGTTCCACAATGAAGGCAGATGCAAAGTAGCCATTAAGTACATCTGCCATTGTTTTGTCCCCCATTACTCACTAGCATCATTTTTCAGTCAACCAATAACAACTTTCACCTCCCTTTTTCTCTTGATTTAACTGAAAACTTTTAGCATCCTGCTTTATGTTATTGGCTAGTCTGCCCTCGTATTTCACTTTTTCCCTTCTTATCACTTTTTAGTTGCCTTTTGTTGATTTTAAAAGCTTCCTTATCATCGATCTTCCCATTCAGTTTTGCTACCATATATGCCCTTTCCTTGGCTTTTATGCAGTCCATAATTTCCTTTGTCAGCATAAATGCCTACCTCTGTCATTTGAGAACTGCTACCTGTGGGCCAAATCTATTCTGCACCTTGTGAACTATTCCCAGAAACTTAAACCATCTCAGCTCTGATGTCATCCCCACCAGTATCCTCCTCCAATCCACTTGGGCAAGCTCCTCTCTCATCCCTCTGTAATTTCCTTTGTTCCTTTGTAATATTGATACATGTGACTTATGGTTCTCCCTCTCAAATTGCAGTATGAATTAAATCATATTATGATCACTGCCTCTTAAGGGTTCCTTTATGTTAAGCTCCCTAATAAAATTAGGGTATTACATAACAACAAATCTTTTTTTTATTAATTTTTTTATAAGTTTCTACAATGCAACAACAAAAAAAAGTAACAAAAGAGGTTTATTCAGTGCAAAACAAACATATCAAATGTACAGTTCATAACTGTTAAGGAAAAACACCCATAGTAGAATCATATAAAGTTAGTTACCAACCCACCCTCCCACTACCCAATTCCAAGCCAACTTTATGATATATAGAAAAGTTAATCAGAACTTTAGAAAGTTTATCACCACAAAGCTGTATTTATTAAAATGGTACACGTACAAACAAGCTGGAAGAACTCAGCAGGTCGGGCAGCATCCATGGAAACAAGCAGTCCGACCTGCTGAGTTCCTCCAGCTTGTTTGTACATGTTGATTTGACCACAGCATCTGCAGTGTACTTTGTGTTTATAAAAGGATATATTGCCTACTACCTGAGCTATAATATGTTTACACATCAAAAAAACGTAAATCTTAACCAAAAGAAGCTGCAAGGGATTAAATGCAAAAGAAAAAAAGGAGGGATGAACCCTTAATCTAAATGGGAATTATGAAAATATTCAAGAAAAGGCCCCCACACCTTTTGGAACTTTATGTCCAAATTAAGAAGTGAATAATGAATCTTTTCAAGGTCTAAGCAGGGCATGAGTGGGTGGGACAATAACTCTCCACCTAAGAAGGACTGCACGTCTGGCCAAAAGAGAGGCAAAAGACAATGTATGATGTTTAGTCGGACTTAGATGCGTGTCAGCTTCTCCCGAGGTGCCGAAAAGAGCAATCAGAGGGTTAGGTTCCAAGTAGCAATTAAGTATATGGGATAGAGTTAAAAAGACATCTCTCCAGAATTCTCCAAGCTAGGACAAGCCCAGTACAAATGAATAAGGGAAGCCTCACCCCCTTTACACTTGTTGCAACAGGGACTAATATCAGGATAGAACCATGATAATTTAGTTTTAGACATATGAGCCCTGTGTACAACCTTAAACTGTAAAAGGCAGTGGTGAGCACATAAAGAAGTTGAATTAACTGACTTGAGAATTGAATCCCAAATCTCATCAGACAGAGGAAAATTTAAATCATACTCCCAGGCAGTTTTAATTTTGTCAAAGGGGGCTTGCCTCAAAATCACTAGCATATCTGGAATAGTGAATAAACCTTTATCCAATGGGTTCATATGAAGAAACAAGGCCACAACGTTTTTATTCAGGTACCTCAGGAAAGTTTGGTATTAAAGGGTTGATATAATGTCTAATTTAGAGATATCTGAAATAACACCAAATCTAAGACAGCCTTTCCCTAAGTAGGCTCAAGCACAAACTGCTCTAAAAAGCCATCTCGTAGGCAGTCAGTAAGTTCCTTCTCTTGTGATCTGACACCAACCTGATTTTCCCAATCCCCTTGCATATTGAAAGCCCCCATTATAATTGTGTTGTTACCCTTATTACATGCCTGTTCCAGCTCCCTTTGCAATCTCAACCCCACATCTTGGCTACTATTTGGAGGCCTATATACTGTATGATTCCCATAATGTTTTTTTAAACCCCTGCAATTTCTTAATTCCACCCACAAAGATTTAACATTCTCTGACCCTATGTGGATTCTTTCTAAAGATGTAATTCCATCTTTTACCAACAGAGCCACAGCACTGCCGATGCCTTCCTGCCTGTCCTTTCCATACAAAGTACATCCTTTGAATTTAAGCTCCCAACTATGGCTTTCTTTCAGCCATGACTCAATGGTGCCCATAATGTCATACCGACGTTATGTATCAGGAGTTTGTCCACTTTATTCTGAATGCTACATGCATTTAAATACAGCACCTTCAGTCCTGCAGTCTTTGACCTTTTATATTTTGCCTCTGTTGTACAATTTAACTCTTAGCACTGTCTGCATTTGTACCCAATCATTGGCTTGTCCTTCCTTACATTCATGTTACACCCATCATCTACTTGTAAACCTGCTGGCTCATTCTCAGCTCTGTTATACTGGTTCCCATCCCCCTGTCACATTAGTTTAAACCATGCCCAACAGATCTATAAATCTGCCTGTAAGAATATTTGGCCCCCTTGGATTCAAGTGCAACCTAATCCTTTTGTAAAGGTCCCACGTGCCCCCAGAAGAGGTCCTGATTATCCAGAAATCTGAATCCGTGCCCCCTGCTCCAATTCTTCAACTATCCATTTATCTGCCACCTCATTCTATTCCTATCCTCACTGTCATGTGGCACAGGCAGAAACCCCAAGATTACTACCTTTGAGGTCTGCTTCTCAGCTTCCTTCCTAACTTCATGTGTTCTTTTTTCAAAACCACCTCCCTTTTCCTTCCTATGTCATTGGTACCAAGATGTACCACAGCTTCTGGCTGCTCAGACTCTCTTTTCAGGATATTGTGGATGCATCCAGAAATGCCTTGGACTGTGGCACTTGGGAGGCAAACTACCATCCGTGTTTCCTTTTCACATCCACAGAATTGCCTATCTGTCCCCCTGACTATAGAGTCCCCTATTACTGCTGCCATCCTCTTTAGTTCCCTACTCTTCTGAGCTGCAGGGCAAGACTCAGTGCCAGATGCACAGCCGTTGTTGCTTCCCCCAGGTAGGTCGTCACCCAACAGTACTCAAAATAGAGTACTTATTGTTGAAGGGGACAGCTACAGGGCTGCTCTCCACTATCTGACATTCTCGTCTCCCTGTCCTGAGAGTCACCCACCTTATATCTTGCAGCCTTGGGGTGACTACCTCCTTATAGCTTCTGTCTATCACTGCTTCACTTTCCCTAACGGTCTGAAGATGATCAAGTTCCCTAACACGGTTTCTAAGGAGCTACATCTCGAATCACCTGGCATAGATGTGGCCATTTGGGAGGCTGGGAGTCAGTCTCCTGGAAATCCCACATCTGACACCCAGAACAGAACACTGGCTCTGTAGATATACCACTATTCTTTCTAGAGTTAAATAAGAAATCAGGAATGAACTCACCTACTTACCTTGTCTCCACTTGTTCTCAACAAACTTCTATGCCCTTGTGTTCTGTTACTGGATGCTTGGGCTTTTAGAATTTAATATTAATACTGTATTTCAAAGGTCTGACCATCCTAAGCAAGACTGTCCATTTCAATTTTGGACTTGTGGTCAGCTTTGATTCAATATGAAACTTGCTGTGTTAGGAATTTGTTAATATTTTTTCCCACTCAGTGCTGATTTCCACAACACCAATAATGTTTAGGTCTGCTACCATTGCACATCTTGCATTTATAGTCTAAGGTAGGTTCTAAGTAATTGCACTCTTGCTGAATAAATTGAACTCTGAGTTAAAAATCACATGGTGCTGTCTTATCTTTTCCCAAAATTCTGCAAGGTGCTCCTCATGAGCAATGTGATTAATTGAAAACACACATTCATGCTGCCTAACTCATGGAGACTGTATGGCCAACCACTGACTGCTATTTGTACTTACCTAGTTTGAAACTTGTTTTGATTTAACCCTTCAAATTGCTGTCTCACATCCATGCTTATGTTATCTAATTCCTTGCGTTCATTTTCTTTCCCTTTCCCTCACAGTGTGGCTTTTTTAAACGAAGTTACAAGGACAAGATTGATGAAGAAATAGAAAAGTGAACAAATAAAATGAGGGAACATTTCACTTTAAAGGATGATTCATTCAGAGCAAGGATTTGTTGAGTTGAATATGTGATGTGCTTTGTATTGATTGAACTGCCTTTTAATAATAAAATATGTGTTACTTTTCCAATGTGGTTATATTTATAAAGCCACTAGCAGCTTTTCATCTGATCTGGAATTTTGTGTAAGGTGTAAACATAATACAGAATTGTTAATATGAAACTACAGTGACATAGTAGTCCTAACAGTAGGGATGCCAGGCAGGATAGTTGAATCTCCATCTAAGATTCTGCCAACAATGCCAACTATCATCAGCAAATTTATAGATGGTATTTGAGAAATGCCTAGCCACACAGTCATGGGTATAGAGAGAGCAGAGCAGTGGGCTAAACACACACCCCTGAGGTGCACCAGTGTTGATCGTCAGCAATGAGAAGATGTTATCACCAATCTGCACAGATTGTGATCTTCTGGTTAGAAAGTCAAGGATCCGATTACAGAGGGAGGTACAGAGGCCCAGGTTCTGTAGCTTCTCAATCAGGAGGTGAGAATGATGGTCTTAAATGCTAAGCTATAGTCAATGAACATAGGTGTATATATTGTCCAGGTGGTCTAAGGCCATGTGAAGAGCCATTGAGATTGTGTCTGCCATTGACCTATTGTGGTGACAGGCAAATTGCAATGGGTCCAGGTCCTTGCTGAGGCAGAGTTCAATCTAGTCATGACCATCCTCTCAGATCATTTCAACACTATAGATGTGAGTGCTACCAGGTGATATTCATTAAGGCAGCTCACATTATTCTTCTTAGGCACTGGTATAATTGTTGCCTTTTTGAAGCAAGTGGAACCTTCCACCCATAGCATTCAGAGGTTGAAAATGTCCTTGAATTCTCCCGCCATTGGTTAGCACAAGTTTTCAGAGCCTTACCATCGGGACCTTCCGCCTTGCGAGGGTTCACCCTCTTTAAAGACAGCCTAACATCAGCTTCCGAGACAGAGATTCCAGGGTCACTGGGTCAACGCCAGTAAGACGAATGAACCGATTGTGAACTTCAGGAAGGGTAAGGTGAAGGAACACATACCAATCCTCATAGAGGGATCAGAAGTGGAGAGAGTGAGCAGTTTCAAGTTCCTGGGTGTCAAGATTCCTGAGGACCTAACCGGGTACCAACATATCAATGCGGCTATAAAAAAGGCAAGACATTGACTATACTTCATTAGGAGTTTGAAGAGATTTGGTATATCAACAAAAACACTCAAAAACTTCTATAGGTGTACCGTGGACAGAATTCTGACAGGCTGCATCAGTGTCTGGTATTGGGGGGGGTGGGGCTGATGGGCTACTGCACAGGATTGAAAGAAGCTGCAGAGGGTTGTAAATTGGTTGACACAAGTTTTCAGAGCCTTACCAGGTATTCTGTCGGGACTTTCTGACTTGCGAGTGTTCACTCTCTTTAGAGAAAGCCTAACATTGGCCTCTGAGACAGAGATCACAGGGTCATCAGGTGCAGCAGGGATCTTCACAACTGTAGTTATATTCTCCTTTGCAATGCAGGCAAAGAAGCCATTGAGTTCATCTGATAGTGAAGCCTCGCTACCACTCATGCTATTGGGTTTCGCTTTGTAGGAAGTAATGTCTTGCAAACCCTGCCAGAGTTGTCGAGCATCCAATGTTGCCTCCAACCTCATTCAAAATTGTCTCTTCATCCTGGAAATAGCCCTCAAGTCTATTCCTCTTAATATCTTGTATACCTCTAACATGTCTCCTCTCATCCTCTTCCTCTCCAGCGAGTAAAGCCCTAACTCCCTTAACCTCTGATCATAATGCATACTCTCTAAACCAGGCAACATCCTGGTAAATCTCCTCTGTACCCTTTCCAATGCTTCCACATCCTTCCTATAGTGAGGTGATCGGAACTGGACATAGTATTCGAAGTGTGGCCCAACCAGAGTTTTACAGAACTGCATCATTACCCCACGACTCTTAAACTCTATCCCTCGACTTATGAAAGCTAACACTCCATACATAAGCTTTCTTAACTACTTGTCATAAGTCAGGTGTTGAATCAGGACCCAACTGCAGGATACAGACACTGAAGTCCCAGAAACAGGACGAGACGGAACCCAAGGACGGGATGGGATGCAGACTAGGCAGGGGAAGCAGGACCAGGATGAGGGACTAGGAACAAGGAGCCTGGGGTGGACTCCAAGCCTGAGACTGGACAAGGACCCAGAACCTGGGTCTTGCCTCGAGCTCGGACCCCCAAATCCAGGCGAGGACGTGTCGATGCTTGAGGCTAGAGGCTGCAGGCTTGGGTCGAGGCTTGAGGCTGGAGGCTGCAGGCTTGGGTCGAGGCTGCCAGCTTGGGTCGAGGCTTGAGGGAATTCGGGGCTGGAGCTAGGGGCAGACTAGGAACTGTACATCAACATGGAGCCGGGACTTATCCTCTGACAAGCCAGGACTCAGCTTTAATAGGACACTGACATGAAACGGAACAGTACACAACACAGAGCTGGGACCTATCTACCGACAAGCCGGGACTCATCTATAACTCCACACAAAGGTGGGGCAGGACCATCCATCAGGTAACAGCAGAACAGCCTGACCTACCCAACAGAAGCAAAGACAAGACAAGACAGATTCTCCCCACAGGGCAACAGCAGAACAGCCAGATTTACCCCACAGGGGTGAGGACAGGAAAAGACAAACACCAAGGAACAACAGACAGTTCCACCTCTGCATCATGGTAGCTCCGATTAGCTGTTACAGCCAGCAGCCTTGGCTAGCTACAGAAGCAACCGGATCCCTACCTAGCTTGGAGTGGCTGAAGGCCACCCAGCTGTCCCAGTACATTTCCCTGCAAAAACATCATCCCAATTCACACCTGCAAGTTCTAGTCTTATAGCCTCATAATTTGCCTTTCCACAATTAAAAATTTTCTTGACCTCTCTGATTCTATCCTTTTCCATGATAATGTTAAAGGCCAGGGAGCGGTGATCACTGTCCCTCAGATGCTCACCCACTGAGAGATCTGTGACCTGACCCAGTTCATTACCTAATACTAGATCTAGTATGGCATTCCCCCTAGTCGGCCTGTCAACATACTGTTACAGGAATCCCTCCTGGACGCACTTAACAAACTCTGCCCCGTCTAAACCATTGGAACTAATCAGGTGCCAATCAATATTAGTGAAGTTAAAGTCACCCATGATAACAACCCTGTTATTTTTGCACCTTTCCAAAATCTGCCTCCCAATCTGCTCCTCAGTATCTCTGCTGCTACCAGGGGGCCTATAGAATACTCCCAACAGAGTAACTGCTCCCTTCCTGTTCCTGACTTCTACCCATACTGACTCAAAAGAGGATCCTGCTACATTACCCACCCTTTCTGTAGTTGTAATAGCATCCCTGACCAGTAATGCCACCCCTCCTCCCCTTTCTTCCCCCTCTCTATCCCTTCTAAAGCACTGAAATCCAGGAATATTGAGAATCCATTCCTGCCCTGGTGCCAGCCAAGTCTCTGTAATGGCCATTACATCATAATTCTATGTATGTATCCAAACCTCAGTTCTTCGCCTTTGTTCCTGATGCTTCTTGCATTGAAATACATGCACTTTAGCCTTTCTACCCTGCTACCCTTATGCCCTTTATTCTGTTTTTCTTTCTTCAAAGCCTCTTTATATGTTAGATTTGGCTTTACTCCATGCACTATACTTGCAGCTCGCGCATGTCCTTTATCCTCCTCCACCTCACCATCTACTCTAACACTTTGGTTCCCCTCCCCCTGCAAATATAGTTTAAAGCCTCCGGAGCAGCACTAGCAAACCTTCCCGCAAGGATGTTAGTCCCCCTACAGTTCAGGTGCAACCTGTCCCATCGGAACAGGTCCCACCTTCCCTGGAACAAGGCCCAATTGTCCAGAAACATGAAGCCCTCCCTCCTGCACCAACTCCTTAGCCACATATTTAGCTGCATTATCTTCCTATTTCTAGCCTCACTAGCACGTGGCATGAGTAGCAATCCTGAGATTGCAACCTTGATGTCCTATCCTTCAACTTTGCACCTAACTCCCTAAATTCTCTTTGCAGGACCTCCACCTTCTTCCTATCCACATCATTGGTCCCTACATGGACCACGACATCTGGCTGCTCACCCTCCCTCTTGAGAATGCTGAGAACTCAATCTGAGATATCGCGGACCCTGGCACCAGTGAGGCAACAGAACATCCATAATTCTCAATCTCTTCAGCAGAACCTCCTATCTGTCCCCCTAACTATCGCATTCCCTATCACTACTGCTCTCTTCTTTTCCCTCCTTCCCTTCTGAGCTGAGGGCCCAGTCTCGGTGCCAGAGACGCAACCACTGCAACTTGTCCCTGGTAGGTCATCCCCACCAACAGTATCCAAAACGGTATACTTATTATTGATGGGAACAGCCACAGGGGTGCTCTGCTCATTCTGTCTATTCCCCTTCCCTCTCCTGACAGTCAACAAGCTATCTGCCTCCTGACTCTTAGTGGTGACTATCTCCCTGTAACTCCTGTTTATTTCTGCCTCAGCCTCCCGAATGATCCTAAGTTCATCCAGCTCCAGCTCCAGTTCCTAACTCGGTTTGTCAGGAGCTGCAGCTGGATGCACCTTTTGCAGGTGTAGTCATCAGGGACAATTGTGCTCGCCCTGACTTCCCACATACTGCAAATGGAGCACTCGACTGTCCTAACTGCTGCCTCCATTACCTACTTCTGAGCTAATTAGATCAATTAAAGGATCTTGCCCACCCTTACCTCACTGGGAGCAAGCTCGTCCTCAGCCTCTGCTCTCCGAAGCCACTCGAGCCAAGGCCTTCATACTCAGTCTCCCACTACTCTGTCGCCCGCTCTGTTAATCTGTTCACTTTTTAAATTCTCCCGCTGCCTCACAGGCCAACTTTCACGCACTTGCGCAGTCGTGCCCTGTTCAAACTGCCGAAGAAATGACTTGGTGATTTTGTTCAGACTAGCCTGGTTAAAACCTCCCAAAACAATGGTGAAGACATTAGGGTGTGCTGTTTCATGCATGTTGATCCCATTGCTCAGATCATCTGAAGCCTGATTGACATTGGCCTGAGGTGGAATGTATACTATCACCAAAATGATCACAGAAATCTCCCGTGGTAGGTAAAATGGATGGCACTTAACTGTGAGATACTCCAGGTCTGGTGAGCAGAATTGGACAGCACTGATATATTTGTGCCCAAAAACTGCTCACAGGTGCCTTATAAAGCTTCAACAATCCCTCCTTGCTTTTATATTCTAGTCCTCTCAAAATTAATGCTAAAATCACATTTGCCTTCCTCACCACCAGCACAACCTGCAAATTACCCTCTGATTTTTGAATTCCTCACTATCTATGAAAGTCTACACTTTTATTTTTTCTCCCAAAGTGCATGACTATACATTTCCTGACAATGTATTCCATCTACCACTTCTTTGCCAATTCTCCTAATCTGTCTAAATCCTTCTGTAGCTACTTTGCTTGCTTAACACTGCCTGCCCCTCCTCCTAATCTACGTATCATCCACAAACTTGACCACAAATCCATCAATTCCATCGCCCAAATCATTGAAAATAACATAAAAAGAAGTGATCCCAACACAGAAAGTGTGAAACACACTTGTCACCAGCAGCCCCTGCAATTTCAACACTAATCTCCTTCAAGGTCCAAGGGAATACCCTGTCAGGTCTTGAGGATTTGCCTCAAGATAGCAAGTACCTCCTCCTTTTCAATCTGTATAGGTTCCATGACCTCACTACTTGTTTGCCTTATTTCCATTGACTCCATGCCAGTTCCCTTAGTAAACACAAATGCAAAAAAAAAACATTTAATATCTCCCCCACTGCTTTTGGTTCCATACATAGCCAACCATTCTGATCTTCAAGAGGACCAATTTTATCCCTGACTATCCTTTTGTTCTTAATATACCTGTAGAAGCTCTTTGGATTATCCTTCACCTTGACTGCCAAAGCTACCTCATATCTCCTTTTTGCCCTCCTGATTTCTTTCTTAAGTTTTTTTTGCACTTCTTATACTCCTCAAGTACCTTATTTGCTCCCTGTTTCCTATGCATGTCATATATCTCTCTCTTCTTCTTTATCAAGTTCCAATATCCCTTGAGAACCAAGGTTCCTTATTCTTATTCACTTTGTCTTTAATCCTGACAGGAACATAAAAACTCTACACTCTCAAAATTTCTCCTTTGAAGGCCTCCCACTTACCAATGACATCCTTGCCAGAGAACAACCTGTCCCAATCCATGCTTTTTAGATCCTTTCTCATTTCTTCAAATTTGTCCTTTTTCCAGTTTAGAACCTCAGCCCGAGTACCAGATCTATCTTTATCCATGATCAAGTTGAAACTAATGGTGTTATGATCACTGGAACCAAAGTGTTCCCCTACACACACTTCTGTCATCTGTCCTAATAGGAGATCTAATATTGCATCCTCTCTAGTCGGTTCCTCTATATATTGATCTAGAAAACTTTCCTGAACACATTTTACAAACTCTAATCCATCTAGACCTTTAACTCTATGGGAGTCCCAATTAATGTGTGGAAAATTAAAATCCCCTACTATCACAGCTTTATGTTTCCTGTAGTTGTCTGCTATCTCTCTGCAGATTTGCTCCTCCAATTCTCGCTGACTATTGGGTGGTCTATAATACAACCCCAGTAATGTGGTCATACCTTTCCTGTTTCTCAGCTCCACCCATATGGTCTTGGTAGACAAGCCCTCTAATCTGTCCTGCCTGAGCACTGCTGGAACATTTTCCCTGACTGGCGATGCCATCCCCCCCACCCTTCATCCCTCTGTCTCTATCACGTCTGTAACATCGGAACCCCGGAACATTAAGCTGCCAGTCCTGCCCCTCCTGCAACCAAGTTTCACTAATGGCTACAATGTCATAATTCCACGTGTCATTCCACGCCCTCAGCTTGTCAGCCTTCCCCACAATACTCCTTGCATTGAAATAGACACACCTCAGAAGATTATTACCACCACATACAACCCTTCTATTTGTGACTTTGCATGAAACTTTAACATCATTTATTTTCACCCCTGCTCCACTATCTACTCTGGCACTCTGGTTCCCATCCCCCTGCAAATCTAGTTTAACCACCCCCCCCCCCCAATAGCACTAACAAACCTCCCTGCAAGGATATTGGTCCCCCTGTAGTTCAGGTGTAGTTCAGGGACCTCTTGTACAGGTCCCACCTGCCCCAGAAGAGGTCCCAATGATCCTGAAATCTGAAACCCTGCCCCCTACACCAGTTCCTCAACTACGTATTCATCCACCAGAGCATTCTATTCTTACCCTCACTGGCACATGGCACTGGTAGCAATCCTGAGATTACCACCCTCGAGGTCCTGCTTTTTAACTTCCTACCAAGCTCTCTATACTCACTCTTCAGGACCTTGTCACTCTTTCGTCGTACGTCATTGGTACCGATGTGTACCATGACATCTAGCTGCTCACCCTCCCATTTCAGAATGCTGTGCACGCGATCAGAGACATCCCTGACCCTGACAACTGGGAGGCAGCAAAACATCCTGGAGTCTCTGTCGTGACCACAGAACCTCCTATCTGTACCTCTAAATATCGAGTCCCCTATCACTACTGCTCTCCTCTTCTTCCCCCCTCCCTTCTGCCTGCCCTTTCCCCTTCCCTCGCCTGACGGTAACCCAATTACCTGTGCACTGCTCCTTTGGTGTAACTGCCTCCCTGTAGCTACTATCTATAAATACCTCATTCTCCCAAATGATCCGGAGGTCATCCAGCTCCTGCTCCAGTTCCCTAACAGTTCCCTAACATTGTTAGGAGTTGCAGCTGGATGCACTTCCTGCAGGTGTCATTGTCAGGGATACCAGAGGTCTTCCTGACTTCCCACATCCTGCAAGAGGAGCATTCCAACATCCTGCCTGGCATTCTCTCTACTCTAAACGAACATAAATAAAACTTACCGGAACCTACCCTCGCCTCTGCCTGGTCACGCCGAAGCCTGTTGAGCCAAAGCCATCCCACTCTGACAATGGCCGCTGTATATGGCGGTCTTTTTTAAAAATCTTTGATGAGCTACGTCACGCTCCTGCGCAGTATAGCCTCTTTTCCCCAATCTGTTAAAAAAAAGGCTTCTCTCCGAGATGCCTTTACTTCTTCACTGTCCGCCTCTTGCTTCGAATTAAAAGACCGTTGAAAAATTCCTCTCCTTTTTAAACCTTTGGCACGCTACGTCACTTGCCTGCGAAGTCTAGCCTCTTTTCCCTGATCTGTTAAAAAAATGGCTTCTCTCCATTTCTTCAAAGAATTCCAACAGATTTGTCAGGCAAAATTTTCCCTTGAGGAAACCATTCTGACAATGGCCTATTTTATCATGTGCCTCCAAGTACCCCAAAACCACATCCTTCACAATTGACTTCAACATTTTCCCAACCTCGAACATCAGACTAACTGCCCTATAATTTCCTTTCTTCTGTTGTTCTCCTTTCTTGTAGAGTGGAGTGACATTTACAATTTTTCCAGTCCTGCAGAACCATGCCATTCTTGAAAGACCAGCTTCCATGGAGAAGGATCTTCTATAGGCCTTTGAGTACCAGTCAGATATGTTGGACCAAAATCCAGTCAGTGAAGGGCAAAACCAAAAGGTGTGTGACAACGTGACCTCCATCCCTTGAAATCTATCACACATTGACAAGACAAAAAGATAAATCTTGTGCAACCTGAGTTTAGAATAGTGAAGACGATGGACAACTTTGAACTGGATCGGTTAGTGTCTTCCGTTAACAGAGCAGGCCCGTACCATAGACAAACTCTTGTCTCAAGCAACTTCAATAATTCAATGCCCAAATCCTCTCTCCAGGCCTCCCTGATCTTCACAGTGGAGGCTATAGTACAACCATCAAACAAACATACAAACTTAGAAACAAGATGCCTGGAGTCAGCAGGGTTCTTTAAGATATCAAAAAATATATTCTTCCCTGGAAGGATTTCAAAATTACAAATTTTGGATTGGACGTAGTGTCTAATTTGTAAGTAATGAGAAAAGTGTGAGTGAGGCAGCTCAAATTTCTCTTTTAGCAGACTAAATGTTGCAAACCGTCCCTCTATATACAGGTCTTCAATAGAAACTAGACCCTTCTCCCTCCAGGCATGCTAGATTTTGTCTAACCATGAGGGTAGAAAGGAGTGGTTGAAACAGATTGGTGTTTGTATCAGAGGTCTCTAGTAGATTCAGAACACTCCTACTCTGATTTGGAACTCTGATGAAGTTTTTCAAAATGAAACTTAGACTGTTACAAGTCCCAGGCTTTTCTAGCTTAGAGAACAGCATGGCTGGCAAAGAGGAGTTGACAACAGAGTTAGACTCCATATATATAGCCACAAAGGGGCCCCAGGGGCTAAGTTATCCGGAGTCCCCTGTTGCCAAAACATTAGAGCCCTAACATTAACAGCCCAGTAATAGTGTCCAAATACAGGTAATCCCAGCCCTCCTTCAGACTTGGGCTTTTGCAAATGAATTTTCGAAATCCTGTGGTTCTTGTAATTTCAAATGTAAGACGAAATTATGGAGTCAAACTCTTTAAAGAAGGCTGATGTGAGAAAAATGTGGAGATTTTGACAAAGATAGAGAAACCTAGGAAGGGAGACCATTTTAATTGAATTTATGCGGCCAATCATGGACAAAGGTAGGGTTTTCCAACTTTCTATATTCTAAGTTTTGAGAGAAACTCTGCGAAGTTTAATTTAAATATTAGTTTAGGATCTTTGGGTATTATCAAGCCAAGATAGGTAAGGTGATTTTTAACTACTTTAAACGGGACACTTTCCAAAAAAACCGGCGTGTAGACATCAGAGAGGGGCACCAAGTCTCTTCTTGTCCAATTGATTGAGTATCCTGATAGTCTGCCAAAGGAGGTGATTAAATCTAGAAGAAGGGGGACTGACTTTTCTGAATTTTGAAAGTACAATATCATATCGTCGGCATATAAACTAATAAGTGTTTCAATACCTTCCACTTTCAAACCCACAATATTTGAGTGACTTCTTATTTTAGGGCGAGGGGCACTACCGCAACAGTAAAGAGGGCAGCAAGAGAGGGCAACTCTGCTGAACTGAACAGTGTAGGGGAAACATAGTTGAACTGTCGCTATTGGTTATGATAGAGCATATTGGGCTGGCGTATATCAATTTTACCCAAGATATAAATGTCTCGCCAAACCCAAATCTGTACAGTGACTCACTCAAACATGTAAGGCCACTCAATCTGGTCAGAAGTCTTCTGTGCATCAAGGTTGCAGCTCCACTGGCTTTCCCATGATCAACATACATAGTATTAAGGAGGCACCTGACATTGGAAAAAGAGAAACTGCCCGGGATGAATCCTATATGATCAGAATGGATGATAGATGACAAGTGCTTATTTAGCCAGCTAGCCAACATTTTAGTGATTACTTTTCTATCAAAGTTCTGGAGTGCAACGGGGCCTGTAGCTGGCCAGATCTGTTTCCTCTTTACCTTTCTTTAGAATGAGGGAAATGTTAGCCTTGTACAATGTTTTAGGCAAGGCTTTGTCTCTCTTAGAGCAAGATATCATTCTGAGGAGGACTGAGGCAAGGATATCACAGAATTTTTTATAAAATTCACAGCGAAGGAGGAGGAGTATAGGAAACCGATACAGGACTTTGTGATATGGTGCAACTCAAACTACCTGCATCTCAATATCACCAAGACCAAGGAGATGGTGGTGGACTTTAGGAGATCTAGGCCTCATATGGAGCCAGTGATCATTAATGGAGAATGCGTGGAGCAGGTTAAGACCTACAAGTATCTGGGAGTACAGTTAGACAAGAAGCTAGACTGGACTGCCAACACAGATGCCTTGTGCAGGAAGGCACAGAGTCGACTGTACTTCCTAAGAAGGTTGGCGTCATTCAATGTCTGTAGTGAGATGCTGAAGATGTTCTATAGGTCAGTTGTGGAGAGCGCCCTCTTCTTTGTGGTGGCGTGTTGGGGAGGAAGCATTAAGAAGAGGGACGCCTCACGTCTTAATAAGCTGGTAAGGAAGGCGGGCTCTGTCGTGGGCAAAGTACTGGAGAGTTTAACATCGGTAGCTGAGCGAAGGGCGCTGAGTAGGCTACGGTCAATTATGGATAACTCTGAACATCCTCTACATAGCACCATCCAGAGACAGAGAAGCAGTTTCAGCGACAGGTTACTATCGATGCAATGCTCCTCAGACAGGATGAAGAGGTCAATACTCCCCAATGCCATTAGGCTTTACAATTCTACCACCAGGACTTAAGAACTTTTTAAAAGCTATTATTAATGCTTTTGAGATAGTGATTTAGATGCATATCATATTTTTTTACTGAGTTAAGTATTGTATGTAATTAGTTTTGCTACAACAAGTGTATGGGACATTGGAAAAAAGTTGAATTTCCCCATGGGGATGAATAAAGTATCTATCTATCTATCTATCTAAATCCATCCGACCCAGCTGCCTTGCCGGATGGAAATGACTTAATGGGAAAGGTTATTTCTTCCAATGTGAAGTCAAAACCTAGGTCCTTCCTGGCAGCGTCACTGAGTTTCGGCATTACAAGAGAGTCAAAGAAGTCATTCAAGTCAGATTGAGTGGCATCACATTTAGAGGTGTAGAGTTCACTGTAAAATTCTTTAAAACAGTCATTTACCTCCTTGGGGTTAGATAACAGGGTGCCCACCCTCAATCTAATGCAGTGGGTTGATCTTGAGGCTTGGGCGCCCCTAAGTTGCTGCACCAGGAGCCCCCCAGTCTTGTCCCCCATTTCAAAATGCTTTTGTCTTAATTTTAAGAGGAGGTTATTTATTTGACTGCCCAAGATGCAACTGTACTCATATTTAAGCTTCATTATATCTTATTACAGTCTTCAGAGGATTTTGAGGCTTGGTATATTGCTTCAAGGGTTGGAAGAGTATTTTTAATCTCTAATAATTGCCCCTCTCTCTCCTTCTTAGCAGCAAATTCATATGAAATTATATACCCATGAATTACAACTTTTAATGTCTCCCAGAGTATGGAATCTGACACTTCGCCGTTATCGTTAATTTCTATGAAATCTTTTAATCTGGTGGCGATGTTTTCTATAAATTTCTTATCAGTGAAGAGGGAAGGGTTAAAACACCAGGAGTAGATTCATTTGGGAAGAGAGAGATTTAGGGACATTGTCAAGGGGCTATGATCAGAAACTGATATATTATATTATATATCGGTGACATGAGAAATTAAATGAGTCAAACCAAAAAGTAGTCTATTCCACTATAGGATTTGTGAACATGAGAATATCAAGAATAGTCCTTGTTGGTAGGATGTTGAACTTGCCAGATGTCTACTAAATTCCTAGATTTAATCAAATTGTTTAGGACCTGCACTGACACGATATTTGGGGGCGGGCGGGAAGACAGTCTACCTAAGTATGGATCTAGGTAGCAATTCAAGTCACCACCAATAATTATATTTGAATTACTGGCATCCGGAAGTAAGTCAAAAACTTTCCTAAAAAAATTTGGCTCACCTGTGACCGTAAATATTAAGGAAGGTTAGCAGAAATGAATTAATGGTGCCAGAGGCCATGATATACCTGCCAAGAGGATACGTGGTCATGGAAGTGAGTTGAAATGGAATATTTTTCCTAAAGAGGATAGCCACACCACGAGCATGAGAAGTAAATGGTGACTGGTAAACCTGTGATATCCAGCTAGACCTCAATCTGCGTTGCTCAGTTACAAACGTACTTTGATATGGGTTTCCTGTAGAAAAATCACATCTGCAGATAGAGATTTGAGATGTCTAAAAACTTTATCCCTCTTAACAACATGACCAAGCCCCTTAACATTCCACGAGACTACTGCAATATCTTTGCCCCCCAGCTGCGTTCTACGATGAGACCTCTGCATATGAGAATAAAAGAGAGATTATTGCAGTTGAGCACAAACATAGTAAACAGTGCAAAATGGCTGGCAGCCTCATAAAAACACAACATACAAAAAAGAACAAAAACATGTCTGAGCCATAAACAAGAACAACACACCCTAAGCCACCCCCCTCGTGTCTCCCTAAACCAGACACATAGTTCCCCATTTCCATCCAAAAGGGAGCTGCTGGGCAGGTAAGTAACATTACACAATTATCATAAACTCCCTCTCCGAGAAAATTTATAATGCAAATTATATAATACCGTTAAACAAGTGCTATTAGGGCTGGGGAGAGTTAACCAATGTCAATGCCTGAAGCTGGGCATTCATGACACCAGCTCAAAATTAACCATTGTAATAACAGACATATGTAAAACATTCTTTGCAATCAAATCCCAGTGCAGCAAATACCATTGTAAAGCTACGTATAATAAGCAGGTCCTTCCCCTTATCCCAACATGTAAACCGGCACAACCATAAGCTGAGTGAACAGTGTCAATGTATCTACTTCCTTTTGCATGTGTTATTCCTTTCCCAGAACCGTGCTGCTTCCTTTGGGTCATTGAAGACTGTAGGCACTCCTCCGTCCTGATGGTAAATATGGAGCCTGGCCAGGTACCGCATGGTGTGCTTGACTCCTCCATCATGCAGTTTGCAGTACACCCCGAAAGGCGCGACATTGAGTCATCACCTCACTGGTGTATTCCTGTAAGATCAAAACCTTGTTTCCCTTGTACTCCATGGGTCGTAGTCTGCTGCGGCGCAGGATCAGCTTGAAAATGGTGAATACATGCCAGGATAGTACGCGGCTTAGCGCCAGTGGCCGGTTTCGGCTGGAGAGAGTGGTGTGCAAGATCAACTTTAACCAGATGCGGGAAATGTTCTTCCCCGTGCAACTTGGGAATCAGTCTGGAAACAAATTCGGTAGGTTTACCATCCTCTTCACCCTCTTGTATCCCTACAATCTTAATGTTGTGTCTCTGGGAGTGGGCCTCTAAGTCAAGCACTTTAGCTTAGAGGTGACTATTTTGTTTCATTAGCTGTCAGTACTTAGATTCAAGCTCTTGCACGTGTGCTTCGAGGTTGCTATTGGTCAGCTCTTGACTAGCCACACAGGCTTGTAGATTGGTCTGTGAGGCCACAAGCGTCTGGAACTTGGTCTCAAAATCATTAAAGCGATCGTTAATGCCGCGCAGAATTGACTCAGAAATCTCCTGGCCTAATTCCGTGCACATGGCGTAAGTTCTGTCCGGCAGTATCTCAGATGCGGAGAAGTTATTTGCAGGCCTGTTGTTAGCATTAACACTAGCTCCGGTAGTTTTTCCAGTAGTTTGGCAGTCAGCAGTCTTGACCCTAAACCTAATGTCTGTTACGTATCCCGTAACTGGATCACTTACCAGCAAAGATAGAGAGGTCCGCTGAAGTCTGATGGTACCATTTTTAAATGTTTTATTTTATAAAGGGGCACAAAAGTAAGGTTAATACAAACATTCAGATAACATACATCGTCAATACTCAATCTAAAGCGCAGGTATAGTAATAATCAATAAGAAATAAACTCTATCGTTGTCTAGGGGTAATGTATATATTGTCCGCTGTATATCTGAAAGTCTCTTGCAGTCACTGCAGTTCCACCAGCTGCCGTCTTTTGTGGTGTCGCGTTGGTTAGAGAGAGAGAGATAGAGATTGAATGAAACAGTTACCCGGCGGGTTACTTCCAACCTTTAGGAGTTTGATTCGTCGGAATCTCGTTGGGGAATGGACACTCACTTGTGGCCTCTCCTGTAGCTAAGCCGTTCTTTCGTGGTGAGGTCACCAATCCCAGGCAAGGAAAAGACGCACACAAACCCCACCACTGGCTGTCGTTATTAAACGCTGTCACAGGATTTCTAGCGTGTCTTCTGGTGCGCCTAAAGGGGTCGTCCCCCCCAGACCCTCCTTTATACTTCCTCACGGGATCGCAGGTGTCAATCTCTCTCTCAACCAGCCCACTTTGCTCGAGGGCTTTACACGTGGTCTTCATGAGACAATAGTCAAGGTCGCCTTATTCTGCATCCCGGTGGAACACGGTATTCAGCACGTCTCTCTCTCTCCCATTTCCTGTGTCTATTCAGCACGTTTCTCTCTTCTCTTGGGTCATTGACCCCCCCCCCCCCCTTCACTAGGGCTCTTGCGATTCTCACAAAGGAGGGGGCTGGTATCATAACATGTCTAATCCATACGCATTCACACTGGTACCCTCCCTTTTGATGCAATGTGTATCCTTGGACATTAAGCTCCTAGTTATAATTTTTCAGCCATGATTCAATTGATGCCTACAACATTATATCTGCCAATCTGCAACTGCAACTTACTGCAGTTGCTATATCAACTGCGCAGATTCAGATACAATGCCTTCAGTCCTGTATTCGCCCCTACTGATTTTGTGTGCCTTTTACATAGCAACTTATCCTATTGGTTGCAATTTTACACTATCAACAGCCTCTACTCTAAACACATTGACTCTGTTTGTAAACCAGTTAACTCACCATGTTCAACCTTTTGATTCCTAACTGAGGTCTTAGCAAGACGTGCCTCCAAGTCTCCACTAACTGTTCAGGCACTCTGGTTCCTATCCCTCTGCAGCTCTAGGTTAACACCACTGTGCAGCATTAACAAAACTTTCCACTAGGATATTAGACTCCTCCAGTTCAGATGCAATCCATCCCTTCTCAATGGGTCCCACCTTCACAGGAAGAGACACCAATGATCCAAAACTATTATGCCCTCTCTCCTAAATAAAACCTTTAGCCATATATTAAACTGCATAATCATCCTAGTTCTGGCTTCACTAGCATGTGGCATAGGTAGCAATCCAGAGCTCACAACCCTAGAGGTCCTGCTCATTAATTTAACATCTAACTCCCAGAGCTCCACCTCAAATTCCACCCCTCAAACCCCATGCCTCAAACCCCACGCCTCAATCCCCAAGCCTCAAACTCCACACCTCAAACCCATGCCTCAAACTGCACACCTTAGACTCCACATCTGATAAGCCACCCCACAAACTCCACCCTTCAACCTTCAAGCTCCAACCTTCAAACACAACCCCTCAAACTGCATGCCTCAAGCTACACACCTCAATCTCCACGCAACCATCTCCATCCCTCAAACTTAATCTCTCAAACTCTACCACTCAAACACAACCTCTCAAACTCCATGGCTCAGGCTCCACCCCTCAAAACTCCACACCTCAAACTCCACCCCCTAAGGATCCACACCTCAAACGCCACTCCTCAAAACCATGCCTCAAACTCAATGCATCAAACACGAGCCCCCAAACTCCAAGCGTCAAGCTCCATAATTGAAACTGCATTTCTGATAGCCCACCCTTCAAACTCCATATCTGATAGCCCAACCCTTGAACTCAATCCTTCAAACTCCAACCTTCAAACATTCAAGCCCCACCCTAACACTAACCCTAACCCTCACATCAGGGTTTGCGGGGGTGAGTCCAGAATTAATTGGGGTGTGTCTAGGGCTAGTGGGGGTGTGCGCACCCCTGGACCTTAGGATTAGGTTTGAGTGTAGGATTGGTGGATGTATATGTGTGGCTGGGAGACATAGGGCTGCGGAGTTTTGAGTGGTGAGGTATGAGGTGCAATGCCAGATAGAGCAGTGTAGTGGAGTCAGGTTAATCTGGCCCATACCTTTCAATATCGTGGTCCAACACCACTTGGTTTAATGAATCGGGTGTGCGCTGGGAAAAATCATCAGTAATGCAACCTCAGGTCACTGGGTGTTTCGGGTCTTTAATCATTAGACAGCCTCCCCCATGCGACCCAGCCAGGATTGGATGATCAGGCCTTGCTTGTGTTTATCCCATGGACAAACAGAATGAGAGGCATGTAATTCTGAGGGTAATTATATTTTAAAACAGCATTACCTGGCATCTGTATGCTTGTGATTGCATGGGTTAAATAGACAGTGTTTACTGGGGACTCAGTATCACTTCATCTTAGTAGTGACTTGTTTTCTGTGGACCCAGCTTGGGTTTAACTTATTGGGTCTCTCTCGCCTTTTGGGTATATTGGCATTTTTCTTGGCATTTCGTGGACTGGGAGAATGAAGAGCACGTCACTGTAAGGTTAGATTGAGAGTATTAGGGCAGTGGGCGAATAAGCCCTAGTATGCTTTTTGAACTCGTCACTTGAGATTCAGTGTCACGACACCCTGCAACTTTGATCTGGCACACACCTTCATTCACAAGGTCCAAAACTTACCTTTCTTAGATATTTCTCCTCCCAACACAGGTCATTGGGTTTGTGGGGTTGTGGCCCGGGTTAAGCAGGGGTGTGCCTCAGGTTAGTGGGGGGTGTGCGCCCATTTTGACTTTAGGATTAGGTTTCAGGATAGGCATAGCGGATGTATATGTGGATCGGGGAGAGGTAAGATTCTGGAATTTTGTGCGGTGAGGTTGGAGGTGCTATGGTGGATAGGGTAGTGTTTTGGAGCCAGTTTAATCTGCCCCATGCCTTTCATTCCCGAGGTCCGACACCACTTGGTTTAATGAACAGTGTGTGCACTGGGAGACACCAACAGCAATGCAACCTCAGATCATTGGGTGTTTCAGGGTTTTAATGATTACACAGCTCACCAAGGAGACTGAGGTAGGGTTGATCAGGCCCAGCTTGTGTTTATCCCAAGGACCAAGATAATGAGAGGCATGTGTTAGGGTTAGGTTGAGAGTATGCGGGCAGTGGGCAAATCGGCCCTCTTGTGCATTTTGATCTCATCACTTGAGATTCAGTTTCATGCGACCCTGACACTTTGATCTGGCCCACGCCTTCATTAACCAGGTCCAGCACTTGCCTTTGTTGAATCTTGCCCCTCCTGACATAGGACATCGGGTTTGTGGGGATTTTTCAAGTGTTAATCGGGGTGTGCTTAGGCTTTGTGGGGATGAAGCCAATGTTAATCGGGAAGTGCCAAGGGTTTGTGGGGGTGTGTACCCCTCTTGGACCTTAGGATTAGGTTTGGATGTTGGACTGGTGGATATATATGTTTGGCTGGGTGAGATAAGGCTGCGGAGTTTTGAGTGGTGATGTATGAGGTGCTATGGCGGATAGGCTCATATGGTGAAGCCAGGTTAAGCAGGCCCATGCCTTTCATTATCGTGGTCCAACACCACTTGGTTCAGCGAGCCGGGTGTGCGCTGGGACACATCGTCAGTAATGCACCCTCGGATCGTCAGGTGTTTTGGGCCTTTAATCATTAAACACTCTCCCCGAAGTGGCCCAGCAGGGTCTGCTCAGACACTGCTTGTGTTTTTCCCAAGGACCAGGATAATGAGAGGCATGTAATTCTGAGGGTAATGATATATTTAAGCATCATTACCTGGCATCTGTATGCCTGGGATTGCATGGGGTTAATTGAAAGATCTATCTATCTATCTATCTAAAGTGTTTACTGGGCATTCAGCATAATGGCAACTGGGTTTAGTAACTGACTTGTTTTCTGTAGCCCCATCTTGGGTTTAATTTACTGCTTCTCTCTCGCCTTGTAGGTATCTGGGCTTTCTTATTGGCATTTCGTGAGCCGGGAGAATGAAGAGCGTGTCACTGTAAGGTTAGGTTGAGAGTATGCGGGCAGTGGGCGAATCAACCCTCTTGTGCTTTTTGATCTCGTCACTTGAGATTCAGTTTCACGTGACCCTGCCACTTTGATCTGGCCCACGCCTTCATTAACCAGGTCCAGCACTTGCCTTTGTTGAATCTTGCCCCTCCTGACATAGTACATCGGGTTTGTGGGGGGTTTGTAAGGGTTAATGAGGGTGTGCTTAGGGTTTGTGGGGCTGAAACCAGGGTTAATTGGGAAGTACCAAAGGTTTGTGGGGGTGTGTGCCCCTGTTGGACCTTAGGATTAGGTTTGGATGTTGGGCTGGTGGATAGGGTTAGGGTTACGTTGAGAGTATTCGGGCAGTGGGCGAATCAGCCCTCTTGTGCTTTTTGATCCCGTCACTTGAGATTCAGTTTCACGCAACCCTGCCACTTTGGTCTAGCCCACACCTTCATTAGGGTTTATGTAACAGTCCTTTGCCTTTCTTGGATCTTGCCCCCCCCCCCCCCCCCGACACAGGACATCGAGTTTGTGGGGCTTTGGCCGGGGTTAATCGATGCTTGCCTCAGGTTTATGGTGGTGTGTAGGAGGATTGGAGATGTCAGGTTTAGGGATAGGGCAAAGGACTGTTATATAAACCCTTTAGTGGGGTGTGGCTTAGGTTCTTTGAGGTGCCGTCTGGTTTAGTTTGGATGCACAGAAGTTAAGATTGGGTGAAGGGTGGGGTTGGGGATGTTTGTGGGGTGGTGTGGTATTGGTGATGTGGTGTGAATTTGGCTCCCTGGTGGGGAGTGGACTCAAGTTTATGGGGGAGTATAGGAGGGTTGGAGGTGTTAGGATTAGGGGTATGGCTGGGAGGTGGGGCTGCGGGACCTTGCAGTGGAGGGTGTGGTTCAAAGAGTACCTGAGCTGCTCATGGGTGTTGCATGAGAGGGGATGGTGGGGGCTGGTGTAATGTAAGCCCCTTTGTGGGGTCTGGCTTGGGGTATTTCAGGTGCTGTCTGGTTTATTTGGGGTGTGTGGTCAATTGGAAGTTAGTATTAGGGTGAAGTGGAGGGTTGGGGATGCTTATGGTTGGCGTGGTACTGCTGATGTGAAGGTGAACCTGGCTCCCTGGTGGGGAGAGGGTCTGGGTTTCTAAGGGTGTGCAGGAGCGTTGGCGGTTAGGGTTAGAGTTTGGGGGCTAGGGGTTAGAGGTTAGGTTGAGAGTATTTGGGCAGTGAGTGAATCAGCCTTCTTGTGCCTTTTTGATCTCATCACTTGAGATTCAGTTTTACGCCACCCTGCCACTTTGATCTGCCCCACGCCTTCATTAACCAGGTCCAACACTTGCCTTTGTCGGATCTTCCCGTCCTGACACAGGACATCAAGTTTGTGGGGGTTTGGCTAGGGTTATTTGGGTGTGCCTAGGGTTTTTGGGGGTGTATGCCCTTTTTAGACCTTAGGATTAGGTTTGAGTGTTGGGCTGGTGGATGTATATGGTTGGCTGGAAGAGGTGAGGCTGCCGAGTTTTGAGTCGTGATGTCTGAGGTGCTATGGCGGATTGGCTCATATGGTGAAGCCAGGTTAATCTGGCCCATGCCTTTCATTATCATGGTCGACACCACTTGGTTCAATGAATCGGGTATGCACTGGGACACATCATCAGAAATGCATACTCGGATCATCGGGTGTTTCGGGCCTTTAATCATTAGACATCTTCCACAAGGTGGCCCAGCCAAGGCTGCTCAGACCAGGCTTGTGTTTTTCCCATGGATCAGGATAATGAGAGGCATGTAATTCTGAGGGTAATGATATTTTCAAACATCATTACCTTGCATCTGTATGCCTGGGATTGCATTTGTTAAATTGACAGTGTTTACTGGGCATTCAGCAGAACTGCACCTGAGTTTAGTACTGACTTGTTTTCTGTAGCCCCATCTTGGGTTTAAGTTCCTTGTTCTCTTTCACCTTGTGGGTATCTGGGCTTTCTTATTGGCATTTCGTGGGCCGGGAGAATGAAGAGCGTGTCACTGTAAGGTTAGGTTGAGATTATGTGGCAGAGTGCGAATCAGCCCTCTTGTGCTTTTTGAGCTCATCACTTGAGATGCAGTTTCATGCAACCCTACCACTTTATTCTGTCCCACGCCTTCATTAACCAGGTCCAACACTTGCCATTGTTGGATCTTGCCTCTCCGCGTTAGGGTTAGAGTCATGATTAGAGTCATTCTGCAGAACACTACCAGGTGGGAGTGTTGCCCACATCTGATCTGTCATTATGGCAGGACACCATCAGGTGGGAGTGTTGTCTAAATGGGATCGGTCCTTGCAGCAGGACACCAGCAAAGGACATTACCAGGTGGGAATGTTATCCACTGCAGACCGGTCATTGTGGCAGAACACCACCAGCTCAGAGTGTTATAGAAAGCCGAATTGTCATTGTGACAATACACCACCAGGCAGGAGTATTGTCCACAGCGGAACTGTCATTGCGACAGCACGCCACCAGGTGAGAGTCATGTCCACACTGGACCTGTCATTAAGGCAAGACACCATCAGTGCGAGTGTTGTCCACAGGAGATCTGTTGTTATAGCAGGACACCACCAAGTGGGAGTGTTGTCCATGTTGTTGTTGTTCATCCTTCGGAGTCGAAGACAACCACGACTTCTGTCAGGTGGAGGATTTGTGACTGTGGGTCTGGAGGTGACTGGTGAGGCCAATCTGGGCCCTGAAAGCTTGCCCACATGTGAGACACATGAGGGTAGGTGCAGCAGTAGAAGTGGAGATAGCTCGAGCCTTGCGCGCGCTTCCTCTGAGCCTCTGCGGTGCATCTGATTTCTGCTGCATACACTCCTTTAGTGGTCCTGCTCCACCAGGTTGGGCAGTCCAGAGCAAGCGATTCCCAGCTACTGGGATTGATGTTGAGGTCTTTGAGGGACACTTTGAGACAGTCTTTGAAACGTTTCTTCTGCCCTCCAGCTGAGTGCTTGCCCTGGCTCAGCTCTCCATACAGCAGCTGTTTTGGTAGTCGACTGTCAGACATCCTGACGACGTGGCCAGCCCATCTGGCTTGGGCTTTCTGTAGGAGGGTGTAGACACTGTGGGTGCTAGCCTGCTCCAGGACCTCCATCGTACGTGGAGAAGTCTGCGGAGGCAGCTCAAATGGAAGTGGTTGAGCTGTTTAGCGTGTCTGCTGTAGACAGTCCAGGTCTCGCTGGCATAGAGGAGGGCGGTGAGAACCACTGCTCGGTAGACCTTCAGCTTGGTGGTAAGGCTGAGTCCTCTCCGCTCCCATACATTCTCACGGAGTCTCCCAAAGGCGGCACTGGCTTTGGCAATTCTGTTGCTGATCTCTGCATCTATGTTCACCTCTCGTGATAGAGTACTGCCCAGATAAGTAAAGCTGTCGACTGCGAGTAGCTTCTGCCCCTTTACTGTGATGTGTGGTTCCTGGTAGAGCTTTCCGGGTGTGGGCTGGTACATAACTTCGGTCTTTTTGGTGCTGATTGTAAGTCCAAAGTTGTCACAGGCTTGTGAGAGGTAATCCATTTCTCACTGCATCTTCTGCTCTGTGCTGGCGTTGAGGGCGCAATCATCAGCGAATAAGAGGTCTCTGATGACGGTCTCCTTCACCTTTGTAACAGCCTGTAGACACCGGAGGTTGAATAGCCCACCGCCAGTCCTGTATCTGATGTGTATACCATCCTGACAATTGCGGAAGGCATCAGTCAGCATAGTAGAGAAGACCATGCTAAAGAGTGTAGGGGCGAGAACGCATCCTTGCTTCATACCGTTCATCACTGGGAAGGCTTCTGACTCATCGCCATCATCCAAAACTTTCACCATCATGCCATTGTGGAATTGCTGAACAATCGTAATGAACCTGCTAGGGCAGCCAAACTTCTCCATTATCTTCCATAAGCCATCTCTGCTGACCGTATCAAATGCCTTGGTCAGATCAACAAAGGTCATAAAGAGGTCGTTGTGCTGCTCTTGACATTTTTCCTGTGTTACGTACCCCATAACTGGATGTCAGACCAGCAGAGAAAGAAGAATCCATTGGAGTCTGGTGGTACCAAAACTAAAGGTGTTTATTAGTAAACTAAACAATACAGTATCAAAAAAAATGCAAATATACATATAAAACAAGTTAGCAGTGATAAACCTAAAAGTGTAGGAATAATAATAAGCAATAATACACAAGCTCTGTCGATGTTTAGGGGTAAATGAATTGTCATAGAAAAGTATAAAGTTCAGTTCAGTTCATACATGCTGAGGTAGTTATGGTTGTTGTGTTGTAATTGTTGGAGAGAGAGAGAGAGCGAGATTAGGTAGCTGCAGCAGGCAAACCTTCTGTGGCTTTCTTTAGCCCGTCGTGTCGTTGTGGCCATTCAGTTATGACCCCTCCGTCCTTCAGCTAGACCGTTCTTCTGTGGTGAACTCATCACTCTGGCATGAGTGGACACACACACAAGTCCCCACCGGCCCTGCTGTTGTCGTGGTTACTTGAAATGACTTGGAGACACAGACAATTCTTCAAGAAAATTAAACCTTTATTTGCAAACAAAGGCTGAGGCAATCAATGAACTTGTCACCGAAAGCTCCCCAAGCTCCGGTGTACAGCATTCTTTATAGTAATTTCTTATCTCAGTTACATTTTGGTTTTATTAGCATACCCAATCAAATTTTAGTTGCATATCATCTATATATGAATTAATTAATCGCTCTTGCCTAGCCCGCGGTACGTCACCATTGTTTTCACCCGTTCGCATTGGGGCCTTATTCGTGGCCAAGATTATGTTTTTCAGACAACCTCCCTCACAGTACATTCCTGCTCGCAGCATCCTGTCCGCCACCGTTATCTCGTACTAAACAAAGGCTGAGTGTAATACATGGGATACATCGCAGCTAATAGTGTTGCAAAACAAGCAGGTGTACTGTAAGTGCCATAATATGCAGCTAAGAGAGTACAAAGTATCTAGTGAAAACAACACATAACAAAATGTGCCTAGTAAAATAATACATATTAATATTCAGTACCTAGAAGTGATTACATAGTATAGTAAATAGCTAATACATAGTGATTATAGTTCAGGTATATATAATGATTATATCAGGTATATTTCTTAATATAATCCCCCCTTTGAGACCCACAGGGTCTCACACAGAAAGAGAACACTCAGAGGCCGTGCACCAAAGCCAAAATAAAGTCCAGCATTTTAATCCCAAATTTGGGTCAACTACAATCTCCATACTCGGAGCTCAAAATGATCTCTCTCTGTTATCCTAGGCTGTTGAGCCAAAAACCTGTCCCTCCATAGCTGAGACAGGAAAAAAGACTCAGACACCCTTACAGACTAGTGTCCACATTATTAACACCTTCCAGTCTGCTTGATGCATTGTGCAGACTGTAACAGTACATCATCGGCTTATCTCCTTGTCTAGGGTCAGATTCAACAATTTCCAGGAGCATCGGAAATTGTTTTGCTGTCGCATGCATTATCAAAGTCTTGAGACATGGAAAAAAACAGCACAGAATAAATGCACAACTTATCAGCACAATGCCTGCAGTCATTGCCAATTTAATCAGCCACGCACCCCATCCCTCTAGTTTGCTTTCTAACCAGTCAAACCACTGATGCCCAAATCCTGCATTCTGTTTGACCTCCTTCCGCAGATCCTTTAATTTATTCATTGCTCTGGTGAAAGACCCTTCTGGGCTAGTATTGTTCGGTATGAAAGTGCAGCATTGATCTCCAAACATCACACACACACACCCTTTTTCTGCCAAAAGCCAATCCAGTACCTGTCTGTTTTGCCACGCCATCCTGCTAGTTGCATCCAGCTGTTGCCCTAAGGCAAGTGTAGTTGATGAACCTCTGTTGATTGTAGTATATATAATTTATCCATTCAACATTTTTGCTTACCCCTATCACAGGTATGATAGCTTCCCAGTGAGCATCTCATGTGTCAGGCATGTCACTCGATTAGTTTGCATGCGGTAACTCATCAATGCTAACGGTAAAACATCGACCCAATTAAGTTTAGTGTCTGCACAAATTTTGTTTAGTTTGGCCTTCAGAGTGCCATTGATTCTTTCCACCATGCCCTGTGACTGTGGGTGGTACACACATCCAAACTTTTGTTTTATTCTCAGTACTTGTAATACCAATTTGACCACCTTTTGGATGAAGGCTGAACCGTTGCCCGAGCTAATCTCCGAAGGTATTCCAAACCTTGGGATCACTTCATTTGTCAGGAACCTTACCACTGTTCCTGCCCCTTGATCCTTCGAGGGTATTGCCTCTACCCATCTGCTGAACCTGTCAATTACCACCAGAATGTATCTTTTCCCTCTTACCGTCTTTATCATATCTACGTAGTCGATCACCAGATGTCGAAATGGTCCTTCAGGCACGGGTATGTGACCTATTGGGGTTGCAATCCCCCTTCGAACATTATTCTGTGCACAAACCTCACACTGTGCTAAAATATAGTCTACTGAAGCCTGTAAATAAGGCGACCAGAAACCATCCTTTTTTATTTTCCTTATTACTTCCCCCCTTGCACAATGGTCCACTCCATGTGCTTCTGAAATTAGGATAGTCAACAAAGGAGTAGGAGCTACCCACAAACCATCCTCTGTGCTCCACAGGCCTTCTAAGTTCTGCTTGCCCCCCCCCCCCCCGTCGCCTCCACATTGTCTGTTCTGCCAACATTGCCCTACCTTGCATTTCAACCAGGTCCTCTATCATGGGTTCCATAGGCTTACCTAGGGTGCAATAATAACTGATGTACACCCAGACGCTTTCCTGGCTGCTTTGCTTTTCCTGTGCCTGTCTCTTGTGTTAGAACCGCTGTGACATAACCCTCCTGTCGGTTGGATACATACAAATGAAAAACCTTCTCGTAGTCAGGCAAAGCTGGTGCTGACTGCAATTCCTGCTTAATAGTATTGAAAGCTATCTCCGCCTCTCCATTCCACTCTAAGCCGTTCTTCAAATTTGTATGTCCTGCTTCTTTCATTATCTTTCTCAGTGGTGCTACAATCTCAGCATATTCTCCAATCCAGTCTGAGCTATATCCTGTCATTCCCAGAAACGTCATCATCTGCCCTACTGTTTGGGGCTTTGGAGCCTTTGTTATCGCCTCAATCTGACTCGGCGCTACTGCCTTTACACCTTTATATACCATCCTTCCTAAATATTCCACCTGCTGCTTACAAAATTGCAGCTTTTTCTTAGATACTTTATGCCCTCCATACGCCAGTTTCTCTAAAAGTATCACAGTATCCCGTTCACACTGCTCTTCACTTTCAGAGCAAATCAACAAATCATCCACATACTGTATCAGTGTACTTTCCAGCGAAATGCCATCCAAATCTTCCTTCAATACTTTATTAAAAACATGTGGTGAATGCTTAAATCCTTGTGGCATTCTAGTGTAGGTGTACTGGTTGCCTCTGTATGTAAATGCAAACAAATACTGACACTGTTCGGCTAGGGGAATGCTGAAGAAAGCCGAACACAAATCAATCGCTGAAAAGTAGCTTGCTTCTGGCGGGATATTAGTCAGCAGTGTGTGTGGATTTGGGACCACTGCTGCCAAATCCTCCACTGCCTCATTCACTGCTCGTAAGTCATGCACCAGTCTCCATTTAGACCTGTCCGCTTTTGGGACAGGCAACAGTGGAGTATTGCAGGGGCTGTTTACTCTCTTAAGCACTCCTGCCGCTAACAGTCCCTGTATTGTTGGTGCTATACCTTCCTCTGCTTCCAGTCTTAAGGGATATTGTGGTCTCCTAGGTGGAACTGCTCCTTTCTTTAACCTTACCTCCACCAGACTGGCTGTTTCTATTTTCCCCACGTCCATGTCATGTTGCGACCACAGAATAGATGGCAACGTCCAATATTTTATTTTTCTGCCGACCCCTTGCCTGCCCCAACAACGGCATGTGTGGCTGAGGAGTTACTTCAACTTCCTTCATAGTTCCTGTCACATCTATGTTTACCCCTATCTTAATGTAGTTGTTGTCTCCGGATATACATACCTCAGGCATAACCTTTCTCCAAACCATTACGGTGCTTACCTGCTTTACCAGGGGTCCTAAGTCTTTAGATTGGTATCCCTCATTTACCAGCAAGGTTATGTGGGGTACAGGTTCCAGTATCCTGTATCATTCTTTCAAGAAGGTATTCCACCTGACTTGCAGGGCTGCCCCCTGCTTCCCAATTACTATGGCTTCCCCTTTTAGGTGTTGTCGAATATCTGTCCTCATGTTCCATCTCCTCTCTACCTCCTTATTCTGAGCCTCATCGAAAATTACAGTACAATGTAACTCAGATTTGGACGCTACAGCCTCAGGTAATATGGCCTGCACGCCCTGTTTCCACTTTTCCCAGGTATCCCAGATCTGATCTTCTATGTCCCCTATCCAAAAAACATTGGCTCTCTTATCTTCTTGCACTATCAATTGAGCCCCTGCTCTTTCCACACTTAACCCATTTCTGGTGCATTCTAATTTTAATTCCAGTTTCAATAAAGCATCTCTGCCTAACAAATTAATCAGAGTTCCTTTAGATACTAGTACTGGTAAGACAATTCCTTTATTTCCCATTTTAAAATGCACTGGAGCCGTGCACTGTGTCAACTGTGTTTTCCCCGAGAACCCTACCGTCTTAATAAATTTTCCTGACATGGGAAGGTGAAGGGCGTATGGTGGCTGCACACAAGTGTATGTGGCTCCAGTATTTATCATCATTGGTGTCAGTTGCCCTTCTAACATAACCTGAACCATAGGTTCCTCCTCTGCCTCCCTCGTTATCATTGGGTAATGTCCCTTCCCACTCGAGTTCTCGGGGCACCCCTAATACCTTGCATAGGGATTTACAGGTCCGCTCGGACCCCCAGGAGCTGGCATGTAGCCAAACTGTGGCTCCCTTGCCATCGGCTCCTGCTGATACGAGACAGGCCATGGTTTAAATGGGCAGTCTTTCTTCATGTGTCCAGGCTGGTTGCATGCCCAGCACAATCTTTCTGCCTCTCTTTTCCCCTGTCTCCTCTCTAATCCCCTTTGCCCATAACTCCTCTGCCCCCCTTCCTTGGGAGTTCCATTCCTGCCTGGGCTGTTGCTTAACTCTACTCTGTCCCCAATAGGGCATCTGTGGAAATGTTCCACCGGAGACATTCATTATTGGCATGGGGTTTTCTGGCCCTTGACTGACAGAATGACCGGTTCCTCCATCTAATGGTGTAATGGCTGTACTCACATTAGTGATGGCTGGCAACATCTTTTTGCTTTTGTCTTTGTCCTTCTTTTTCAGTTCTTCGAGCTGCATTTGCAACAGCTTTCATTGCACCTCTTCTTGCTGCTCAGCCAGCTTTCGTTTGTCTCTCCGATATTTCTCCACTACATGGACTACGTGATCACTGAATGCTTGTGGGGTCAGTGATGACAGCCCAACCACCTCCTCCAATTTAGACTTGACCTGCGGAGGCATTGCATCCAAAATGCTCTGTCGGAACAGTGAGTTCAGAAACAAGTTATTTTCCACCTCTTGCTCAGTCTCCAGTCTCCACTTTTTCAACTGGTTTTCTACATAGGCTGCTGGGTTTTCAGTGTCTGCCAGTTGTTCCCCCTTTAAGGCTTTGGGGTCTACTCTGGGTGGATAAAGCTTCCTGAGGGCCTGCCATACCCTCTGTCTCACTGGATCAAAATTGGCCCCATCCATCTGTGGACTGTCCACATTCTGTAAGCCAGCCATCTCCATCAGTTCTTTCAACTTGGAAGTTCCCATCAATCTTATCAGCAGTGCCTTCAAATCTCCCATAGCCAACAATCGTCCCATTGTTTCCTCCTCAAAGGCTCTAATCCACTTTCCTGCCCCCTCGTGCAGACTAGGCAGAGTATTTTTCAGCCCTTCCAGGTCCTGGGATCCCCAAGGGATATACTGTACTTGTCCTGATCCCTTTACCAGCAGTGGCAGCATTTCCTTCTCCCCGTTCCATGTAATCAAGCTTCCTTCTTCACTTGGTTCTTCATCTATTGCTGGCCCTAGTACTACTGGCTGCCACTCATACCTTCCTGGGGTATACCTTCTTCCTTGCTCCTTCTCAACTCTAGTCCGCTCTTCCAGCTCCAATATCTGCTTCTCCGTCCTCTCTCGTATTTCCTCCAAACTCTCGTCTCCTACCTTCCTCCAACTTCCTCTCAACTCACTCCATTCTTGCTGTCTAGATGATTCCTGTTCTCTTCTAGTCTGTCTGTCTCTACAGTATAACCAATACACCTCATAATCCCTCTTCTCTCTCAGCTGGTGTAGCCTTTCCACTACTCTTTCCATCTCCCTTCTTTCCTGTTCTATCTTTATCTTTTCTCCCTCTATCTCGTTCTATATCGCCGCTTTTTTCCTTCTCGTATTGTTTTTTTCCTCCTCATTATCCCAAACTTGGACTTCTCCCTGCATGTTTACTGTTCCCATCAGCAGGGGGCACTGCTTAGGGGTTCCTTCCTCATTATCAGGAGGGGGGTTTTCTGTTTCTTTCACATCCAGGTACGGAGCTGAAGCCAGCTTCTCACTGTACCCTCCTCTCTCTCTAACAGGCTGTTTTTCCAGCACCTTAGTGTCTTCCTCGTTTGTAATCAATATTCTACCTGTCCTCCTCAGCCTTTCTCCCTCCGTTCTGAAGAGTTTTATCACTTCCGTTTCTCGTTCTCTTTTTTGCCCTCTTTTCTTAGATTTATCTTTTGGTTTGTAATTTTTTAATTAGTCCGTCCATTTCTTCGCACAAACTTACATCAAACGTTCCTTCTCTTGGCCACTTTGTGACCAGGTTTTTGGTTCTTTTTTCCCATTTTTCTGAAGTTTTTGTGATCTCATATTTAATTAACGGGAATTTTTTGCTCAGAATCTCTACTGCCGTTCCTTCACCTGTCATGTTATTCTCTCTTTTTAAGGTATTTCAGAGATTCACAGTTTGTTTACTGGATAATATTATTTACTCTAATTCTATGCCTAGTCTATTCTGTTCTGCCTGTGCAGACCTCTATTCAGAGCAGTACCCACAGAACTTGCTCTTTGCACCTCGTCTGTTCAGACGCTTATCTCTTAAGGCGGTATCCACGAGGATTTTCTACTCTAATTCTATTCTATTTTTCCTTACCCTGCCCTTTCAACCCTTCGCTCTGTGCGAAGCGGTATCCACAGGGATTTACTCTACTTTTCCTTACCCTGCCCATGCAGCCCTTTGCTCTGTGCGAAGCGGTATCCACAGGGATTTACTCTACTTTTCCTTACCCTGCCCGTGCAACCCTTCGCTCTGTGCGAAGCGGTATCCACAGGGATTTACTCTACTTTTCCTTACCCTGCCCATGCAGCCCTTCACTCTGTGCGAAGCGGTATCCACAGGGATTTACTCTACTTTTCCTTACCCTGCCCGTGCAGCCCTTCGCTCTGTGCGAAGCGGTATCCACAGGGATTTACTCTACTTTTCCTTACCCTGCCCGTGCAGCCCTTCGCTCTGTGCGAAGCAATATCTACAGGGATTTACTCAATTTTCTTTACCCTGCCCATGCAGCCCTTCACACTATGCGAGGCGGTATCCACAGGGATTTACTCAATTTTCCTTACCCTGCCCATGCAGCCCTTCGCACTGTGCGAAGCGGTATCCACAGGGATTTACCAACACCACGTGGAATTTTTCTTAACTTAATTTCTTATTAACTTATTTGTACTTACCCTCACTGCAGTGTTCTTGATCAATCCTCTGAGCCTCCTCTGTTAACCCCCAATTCTGCCAGATTCTTTGGACCGGAGAGACCCTTCGGCAGTGGTTCCACACTTCTGAGACTCCAAGACCTCCCCAAAGCCAACAGAATTCTTAGTCCAAATTGTCACAAAAAGCGCTTACCTTTTGTTTGGGTGCACCCTTATGTTAGCCTTATGGGGGTCCCTAGAGGACTGGGAAGCGTCCCCAATCTGCCGTTTCTTTTCCGCGGGTCTCTTTCCGACCCTGCTCGCGGTCACCAATTTTGTCGTGGTTACTTGAAATGACTTGGAGACACAGACAATTCTTCAAGAAAATTAAACCTTTATTTGCAAACAAAGGCTGAGGCAATCAATGAACTTGTCACCGAAAGCTCCCCGAGCTCCGGTGTACAGCATTCTTTATAGTAATTTCTTATCTCAGTTACATTTCGGTTTTATTAGCATACCCAATCAATTTTTAGTTGCATATCATCTATATATGAATTAATTAATCGCTCTTGCCTCTTGTTTTCACCCGTTCGCATTGGGGCCTTATTCGTGGCCAAGATTATGTTTTTCAGACAACCTCCCTCACAGTACATTCCTGCTCGCAGCATCCTGTCCGCCACCGTTATCTCGTACTAAACAAAGGCTGAGTGTAATACATGGGATACATCGCAGCTAATAGTTGCAAAACAAGCAGGTGTACTGTAAGTGCCATAATATGCAGCTAAGAGAGTACAAAGTATCTAGTGAAAACAACACATAACACATAACAAAATGTGCCTAGTAAAATAATACATATTAATATTCAGTACCTAGAAGTGATTACATAGTATAGTAAATAGCTAATACATAGTGATTACAGTTCAGGTATATATAATGATTATATCAGGTATATTTCTCAATACTGTCACACTGTGAGCTTTATTGACTGATCTCCTGATTCGGTCTCTGAAACCCCCACCTTTCTGTGGGTTCACAACACTCAGTTAGTGTCCACTGGTGTGTCTGAAGGGTGTCTCTCCAGACCTGTCTTTTATCCCTACTAATGGGGTTTCAGCTATCCATCAACTTTGAATGACTGTGTCCATCAAATCAGGCCACTCCTGCTGTCTCCTGAGGAATGTTAACAAGCAAAATAAAGTCCTTGTAGTGAAAGGTAAATAATCCAGAATATTGTCAAAATACAATAGATCAACAATCTCTCTCTCCCTCTTATCTGCAGCAGATGTCTTTGCCTGGGCTTCATCTCTCTCTCTCTCAGTAGCAGCATAGCAACAGCAATAGTTCATAGTTCTCAGGAGGGGGGGGTGGAATTGGTTAACTCTGTACACCAGTTTCCATCAGGTCTGTTTATCACTCATAACACCTGGAGTTGGCGTGCAGCAAATATCATGTCGACAATTCCATGCTCTGCATGGCTTTCTGGGAGGAGACCTTGCTCAAGGTGTTGGAGAAGGCGATTAAGCAGGACATGAGCCAAGATCTTCCCAGCTATGGACAGGAGGGAGATGCCTCCGTGACTGTCACAAGACTGGCAGTTGCCTTTCCTATTGTAGATGTGGACTATACTGGCATCGTTCAACTGTTGCGGGACCTTTCCTTAATTCCACATAGACTGGAAGAGCTCAGTCAGCTTCTGCATCATGAATGGGCCTCCTGCTTTGTAGACTTCAGCAGGGATTGCATCTGATCCTGGTGCTTTGCTACAAGAAAGTTGCCTTGTGGCTTTTCTGACTTCTTCTTCTGTGGGGAGGTTGTCAAGATGCAGGTTGATCACCACCTGAGGTAGACGAGCAATGGCCTCATCATTGATTTCGGCAGAGCGGTTGAGGACCTGGTTGAAGTGTTCAGCCCATCTCTCCAAAATCTGCTTTTTCTCTGTCAGCAGCCGAGTCCCATCTGCACTGAGGAGTGGGGAGGAGCCAGAGGACTGAGGTCCATACATAGCCTTCAAAGCGTCGTAGAAATGCTTGGTGTCATGACTGTCTGCGTAGCCCTGGATCTCGTCGGCCTTATTACTGAACCAGACATCCAGCATCTCACAGAGTTTCTTCTGCACTTTCCGTCATAGCAGGTTTGTCATTACAGCAGGACACCACCAGTTGTAATGCTGTCTGCAGCGGACCTGTCATTGAGGCAGGACACCACCAGGTGGGAGTGTTGTCCACATCTAACCTGTCGTTACAGCAGGACACCAACAGGTGGGAGTATTGCCCACGCCTGATCTGCCATTGCAGCAGGACACCACAAGATGGAAGTGTTGTCTACAAGGGATCAGTCCTTATGGCAGGACACCAGCAGGTGGGATTGTTGTCCACACCAGAACTGATGTCACTGCAGGACCCACCTGTTGGGAATGTATTCCACAGTGGACCTGTCATTACAGCAGGTCACCACCAGGTGGGTGTGTTGTCCACATCTGATCTGTCGTTACGGCAGGACACCATCAGGTGGGATTATTATCCACGGCCAAACTGTCATTATGGCAGGACACCACCAGGTGGGAGTATTGTCTATAGCCGAACTATCTTTGTGGCAGGACACCTCAAGGTGCGAGTGTCATCTACATGGGATCAGTCCTTGCGGCAGGACACCAGCAGGTGGGACTGTTGTCAACAGCGGAACTGACAGGGAGAGTCAGCGTTCGGCAGGACACCACGATGTGGAAATGTTATCCGCAGTGGACCAGACATTCTGGCAGGGCACAATGTAGCTAGCCCAAGCCCTAACCCTAATCCTAACCATAATGCCAATGTTGTCCACAGCGGGCATGTCATTACAGCAGAATTCCACCTGGTCAGAGTGTTGTCGACAGCTGAAATGTCACTGTGGCAGGGTACCACCAGGTGGGAGTGTTGTCCACAGCTGAACTGTCATTGCGACAGGACACCACCAGGTAGGAATATTGTCCATATCGAAATTGTCATTCTGCCAGGACACTACCAGGTGGGACTGTTGTGCACATCTAACATGACTTTATGGCAGGACACCACCGCCTTCATTAACCGGGTCCAACACTTGCCTTTGTTGAATTTTGCCCCTGTTGACATAGGACACCGGGTTTTTGGGGGGTTAGCAAGGGTTAATCGGGCTGTGCTTAGGGTTTCTGGGGCTGAAGCAGGGGTTAATCGGGAAGTGCCTAGGGTTTGTGGGGGTGTGTGCCCCTTTTGGACTTTTGGATTAGGTTTGACTGTTGGGCTGGTGGATGTATATGTTTGGCTGGGATTGGGGTTAGGGTTAGGGTTAGCGTTAGGGTCAGGGTTAGGGTCCGCGTTAGGGTCAGGGTCAGGGTTAGGGTTAGGGTCAGGGTCAGGGTCAGGGTTAGGGTTAGGGTTAGGGGTTAGGGGTTAGGTTGAGATTATGCGGGCAGTGGGCAAAAAAGCCCCCTCGTGTTTTTTGATCTCGCCACTTGAGATTCAATTTCACGTGACCCTGCCACTTTGAACTGGCCCACGCCTTCATTAACCAGGTCCACCACTTGCCTTTATTGAAACTTGCCCCTCTTAACACAGAATATCCAGTTTATGGGAATTTACTAAGTTAGGGTGAAATTATGCGGGCAGTGGGCAATTCAGCCCTCTTGTGCTTTCTGATCTTGCCACTTGAGATTCAGTTTCACACGACCCTGCCACTTCAAAATGACCGACGCCTTCACTAACCAAGTCCAACACTCATCCCTGTTGAAATTTACCCCTCTCGACCCGGAGCACTAGGTCTATGGGGATTTAACAAGGGTCAATCAGGGTGTGCTTTGGGTTTGTGGGGCTAAAGCCAGAGTTAATCGGGAAGTGCCTAAAATTTATGGGGGTGTGCACCCCATCTGGACCCTAGGATTAGGTTTAAATTTTAAACCATACAGGCAGTGGGCAATTCAGCCCTCTTGTGCTTTCTGATCTCGCCACCAGAGATTCAGTTTCACACGATCCTGCCACTTTAAACTGGCCCACGCCTTTACCAACCAGGCCCAACACTTATCCCTGTTGATCAGTCAGGGTGTGCTTTAGGTTTGTACGGCTGAAGCCAGAGTTCCTAGGGTTTGTGGGGGTGTATGCCCCTTTTGGACCCTAGGATTAGGGTTAGGGTTAGGGTTAGGGTTAGGGTTAGGGTTAGGGTTAGGGTTAGGGTTAGGGTTAGGGTTAGGGTTAGGGTTAGGGTTAAGGTTAAGGTTAAGGTTAAGGTTAGGGTTAGGGTTAGGGTTAGGGTTAGGGTTAGGGTTAGGGTTAGGGTTAGGGTTAGGGTTAGGGTTAGGGTTAGGGGGTTAGGGTTAGGGTTAGGGTTAGGGTTAGGGTTAGGTTGAGATTATGCGGGCAGTGGGCAAAAAAGCCCCCTCGTGTTTTTTGATCTCGCCACTTGAGATTCAATTTCACGTGACCCTGCCACTTTGAACTGGCCCACGCCTTCATTAACCAGGTCCACCACTTGCCTTTATTGAAACTTGCCCCTCTTAACACAGAATATCCAATTTATGGGAATTTACTAAGTTAGGGTGAAATTATGCGGGCAGTGGGCAATTCAGCCCTCTTGTGCTTTCTGATCTTGCCACTTGAGATTCAGTTTCACACGACCCTGCCACTTCAAAATGACCGACGCCTTCACTAACCAAGTCCAACACTCATCCCTGTTGAAATTTACCCCTCTCGACCCGGAGCACTAAGTCTATGGGGATTTAACAAGGGTCAATCAGGGTGTGCTTTGGGTTTGTGGGGCTAAAACCAGAGTTAATCGGGAAGTGCCTAAAATTTATGGGGATGTGCACCCCATCTGGATTAGGTTTAAATTTTAAACCATACAGGCAGTGGGCAATTCAGCCCTCTTGTGCTTTCTGATCTCGCCACCAGAGATTCAGTTTCACACGATCCTGCCACTTTAAACTGGCCCACGCCTTTACCAACCAGGCCCAACACTTATCCCTGTTGATCAGTCAGGGTGTGCTTTAGGTTTGTACGGCTGAAGCCAGAGTTCCTAGGGTTTGTGGGGGTGTATGCCCCTTTTGGACCTTAGGATTAGGTTTAAATTTTAGGCTAGTGGATATATTTAAACTGGCCGACGCCTTCACCAATCAGACCCAACACTTATTCCTGTTGAAATTACCCCTCTTGACACGGGACACTGTCTATGGGAGTTTAGCAAGGGTCAATCAGGATGTGCTTTGGGTTTGTGGGGCTAAAGCCAGGGTTAATCGGGGAGTGAATAGGGTTTGTGGGGGTGTGTACCCCATCTAAACTTTAGTAGGGTTTGTGGGGGTGTGTACCCCATCTAAACTTTAGTAGGGTTTGTGGGGGTGTGTACCCCATCTAAACTTTAGTAGGGTTTGTGGGGGTGTATACCCCATCTAAACTTTAAGATTAGGTTTAAGTTTTAAGCTAGTGAATATATATGTTTGACTAGGAGATATTAGAATACAGAATTTTAAATGACAGTATATGAACTGCTATGGCGAATGAGCTAGTATAATAAAGCCAGGTTAATCTGGACCATGCCTTTCATTATCAAGGTCCGACACCACTTGGTTCAACGAACCGGGTGTGCACTGGGACACATCATCAGTAATGTAACCTCGGATCATCAGGTGTTTCGGGCCTTTAATCACTAGACACCCTACTCGAGGTGGCCCAACAGTGTCAGGCTCAGACACTGCCTGTATTCCTCCCAGGGACCAATAATGAGAGGCATGTAATTCTAAAGGTAATGATATTTTTTTAAAAAAATCACTACCTGGCATCTATATGCCAAGGGTTACATGGAAAATAAAACAATAATATTCTTACCACTAGTTTTGTGTCTTGGGTCAACCATTTTAACTCCAACAAACTGCCTCCAACAACGCTTGACTCCCGCCTGGGAGACCAAATCCACTTACTCCCATCACTCCGGTCTCCCAGGGAGGTCTCTGAAAAATGCTATCCGGTTAAAACGTCCCTAGCCCGGGACTCCATCTCCACTTTTATTGTGTCCTAAAACCTGTCTAACCACTCCAACTGCAGACCCTATCTGTCGCTAGGATACCGAGCAGCCTTACCTATTCAACTCTTAAAGGTACACTGTCCATTTGGGTTTAAATATCTAAGCCTTCTTATTGGCCTCCAGTGGCCTGGAGAATGAAGAGCGTGTCACTGTAAGGTTAGGTTGAGATTATGCGGGCAGTGGGCAAAAAAGCCCCCTCGTGTTTTTTGATCTCGCCACTTGAGATTCAATTTCACGTGACCCTGCCACTTTGAACTGGCCCACGCCTTCATTAACCAGGTCCACCACTTGCCTTTATTGAAACTTGCCCCTCTTAACACAGAATATCCAATTTATGGGAATTTACTAAGTTAGGGTGAAATTATGCGGGCAGTGGGCAATTCAGCCCTCTTGTGCTTTCTGATCTTGCCACTTGAGATTCAGTTTCACACGACCCTGCCACTTCAAAATGACCGACGCCTTCACTAACCAAGTCCAACACTCATCCCTGTTGAAATTTACCCCTCTCGACCCGGAGCACTAAGTCTATGGGGATTTAACAAGGGTCAATCAGGGTGTGCTTTGGGTTTGTGGGGCTAAAACCAGAGTTAATCGGGAAGTGCCTAAAATTTATGGGGATGTGCACCCCATCTGGATTAGGTTTAAATTTTAAACCATACAGGCAGTGGGCAATTCAGCCCTCTTGTGCTTTCTGATCTCGCCACCAGAGATTCAGTTTCACACGATCCTGCCACTTTAAACTGGCCCACGCCTTTACCAACCAGGCCCAACACTTATCCCTGTTGATCAGTCAGGGTGTGCTTTAGGTTTGTACGGTTGAAGCCAGAGTTCCTAGGGTTTGTGGGGGTGTATGCCCCTTTTGGACCTTAGGATTAGGTTTAAATTTTAGGCTAGTGGATATATTTAAACTGGCCGACGCCTTCACCAATCAGACCCAACACTTATTCCTGTTGAAATTACCCCTCTTGACACGGGACACTGTCTATGGGAGTTTAGCAAGGGTCAATCAGGATGTGCTTTGGGTTTGTGGGGCTAAAGCCAGGGTTAATCGGGGAGTGAATAGGGTTTGTGGGGGTGTGTACCCCATCTAAACTTTAGTAGGGTTTGTGGGGGTGTGTACCCCATCTAAACTTTAGTAGGGTTTGTGGGGGTGTGTACCCCATCTAAACTTTAGTAGGGTTTGTGGGGGTGTATACCCCATCTAAACTTTAAGATTAGGTTTAAGTTTTAAGCTAGTGAATATATATGTTTGACTAGGAGATATTAGAATACAGAATTTTAAATGACAGTATATGAACTGCTATGGCGAATGAGCTAGTATAATAAAGCCAGGTTAATCTGGACCATGCCTTTCATTATCAAGGTCCGACACCACTTGGTTCAACGAACCGGGTGTGCACTGGGACACATCATCAGTAATGTAACCTCGGATCATCAGGTGTTTCGGGCCTTTAATCACTAGACACCCTACTCGAGGTGGCCCAACAGTGTCAGGCTCAGACACTGCCTGTATTCCTCCCAGGGACCAATAATGAGAGGCATGTAATTCTAAAGGTAATGATATTTTTTTAAAAAAATCACTACCTGGCATCTATATGCCAAGGGTTACATGGAAAATAAAACAATAATATTCTTACCACTAGTTTTGTGTCTTGGGTCAACCATTTTAACTCCAACAAACTGCCTCCAACAACGCTTGACTCCCGCCTGGGAGACCAAATCCACTTACTCCCATCACTCCGGTCTCCCAGGGAGGTCTCTGAAAAATGCTATCCGGTTAAAACGTCCCTAGCCCGGGACTCCATCTCCACTTTTATTGTGTCCTAAAACCTGTCTAACCACTCCAACTGCAGACCCTATCTGTCGCTAGGATACCGAGCAGCCTTACCTATTCAACTCTTAAAGGTACACTGTCCATTTGGGTTTAAATATCTAAGCCTTCTTATTGGCCTCCAGTGGCCTGGAGAATGAAGAGCGTGTCACTGTAAGGTTAGGTTGAGATTATGCGGGCAGTGGGCAAAAAAGCCCCCTCGTGTTTTTTGATCTCGCCACTTGAGATTCAATTTCACGTGACCCTGCCACTTTGAACTGGCCCACGCCTTCATTAACCAGGTCCACCACTTGCCTTTATTGAAACTTGCCCCTCTTAACACAGAATATCCAATTTATGGGAATTTACTAAGTTAGGGTGAAATTATGCGGGCAGTGGGCAATTCAGCCCTCTTGTGCTTTCTGATCTTGCCACTTGAGATTCAGTTTCACACGACCCTGCCACTTCAAAATGACCGACGCCTTCACTAACCAAGTCCAACACTCATCCCTGTTGAAATTTACCCCTCTCGACCCGGAGCACTAAGTCTATGGGGATTTAACAAGGGTCAATCAGGGTGTGCTTTGGGTTTGTGGGGCTAAAACCAGAGTTAATCGGGAAGTGCCTAAAATTTATGGGGATGTGCACCCCATCTGGATTAGGTTTAAATTTTAAACCATACAGGCAGTGGGCAATTCAGCCCTCTTGTGCTTTCTGATCTCGCCACCAGAGATTCAGTTTCACACGATCCTGCCACTTTAAACTGGCCCACGCCTTTACCAACCAGGCCCAACACTTATCCCTGTTGATCAGTCAGGGTGTGCTTTAGGTTTGTACAGTTGAAGCCAGAGTTCCTAGGGTTTGTGGGGGTGTATGCCCCTTTTGGACCTTAGGATTAGGTTTAAATTTTAGGCTAGTGGATATATTTAAACTGGCCGACGCCTTCACCAATCAGACCCAACACTTATTCCTGTTGAAATTACCCCTCTTGACACGGGACACTGTCTATGGGAGTTTAGCAAGGGTCAATCAGGATGTGCTTTGGGTTTGTGGGGCTAAAGCCAGGGTTAATCGGGGAGTGAATAGGGTTTGTGGGGGTGTGTACCCCATCTAAACTTTAGTAGGGTTTGTGGGGGTGTGTACCCCATCTAAACTTTAGTAGGGTTTGTGGGGGTGTGTACCCCATCTAAACTTTAGTAGGGTTTGTGGGGGTGTATACCCCATCTAAACTTTAAGATTAGGTTTAAGTTTTAAGCTAGTGAATATATATGTTTGACTAGGAGATATTAGAATACAGAATTTTAAATGACAGTATATGAACTGCTATGGCGAATGAGCTAGTATAATAAAGCCAGGTTAATCTGGACCATGCCTTTCATTATCAAGGTCCGACACCACTTGGTTCAACGAACCGGGTGTGCACTGGGACACATCATCAGTAATGTAACCTCGGATCATCAGGTGTTTCGGGCCTTTAATCACTAGACACCCTACTCGAGGTGGCCCAACAGTGTCAGGCTCAGACACTGCCTGTATTCCTCCCAGGGACCAATAATGAGAGGCATGTAATTCTAAAGGTAATGATATTTTTTTAAAAAAATCACTACCTGGCATCTATATGCCAAGGGTTACATGGAAAATAAAACAATAATATTCTTACCACTAGTTTTGTGTCTTGGGTCAACCATTTTAACTCCAACAAACTGCCTCCAACAACGCTTGACTCCCGCCTGGGAGACCAAATCCACTTACTCCCATCACTCCGGTCTCCCAGGGAGGTCTCTGAAAAATGCTATCCGGTTAAAACGTCCCTAGCCCGGGACTCCATCTCCACTTTTATTGTGTCCTAAAACCTGTCTAACCACTCCAACTGCAGACCCTATCTGTCGCTAGGATACCGAGCAGCCTTACCTATTCAACTCTTAAAGGTACACTGTCCATTTGGGTTTAAATATCTAAGCCTTCTTATTGGCCTCCAGTGGCCTGGAGAATGAAGAGCGTGTCACTGTAAGGTTAGGTTGAGATTATGCGGGCAGTGGGCAAAAAAGCCCCCTCGTGTTTTTTGATCTCGCCACTTGAGATTCAATTTCACGTGACCCTGCCACTTTGAACTGGCCCACGCCTTCATTAACCAGGTCCACCACTTGCCTTTATTGAAACTTGCCCCTCTTAACACAGAATATCCAATTTATGGGAATTTACTAAGTTAGGGTGAAATTATGCGGGCAGTGGGCAATTCAGCCCTCTTGTGCTTTCTGATCTTGCCACTTGAGATTCAGTTTCACACGACCCTGCCACTTCAAAATGACCGACGCCTTCACTAACCAAGTCCAACACTCATCCCTGTTGAAATTTACCCCTCTCGACCCGGAGCACTAAGTCTATGGGGATTTAACAAGGGTCAATCAGGGTGTGCTTTGGGTTTGTGGGGCTAAAACCAGAGTTAATCGGGAAGTGCCTAAAATTTATGGGGATGTGCACCCCATCTGGATTAGGTTTAAATTTTAAACCATACAGGCAGTGGGCAATTCAGCCCTCTTGTGCTTTCTGATCTCGCCACCAGAGATTCAGTTTCACACGATCCTGCCACTTTAAACTGGCCCACGCCTTTACCAACCAGGCCCAACACTTATCCCTGTTGATCAGTCAGGGTGTGCTTTAGGTTTGTACGGTTGAAGCCAGAGTTCCTAGGGTTTGTGGGGGTGTATGCCCCTTTTGGACCTTAGGATTAGGTTTAAATTTTAGGCTAGTGGATATATTTAAACTGGCCGACGCCTTCACCAATCAGACCCAACACTTATTCCTGTTGAAATTACCCCTCTTGACACGGGACACTGTCTATGGGAGTTTAGCAAGGGTCAATCAGGATGTGCTTTGGGTTTGTGGGGCTAAAGCCAGGGTTAATCGGGGAGTGAATAGGGTTTGTGGGGGTGTGTACCCCATCTAAACTTTAGTAGGGTTTGTGGGGGTGTGTACCCCATCTAAACTTTAGTAGGGTTTGTGGGGGTGTGTACCCCATCTAAACTTTAGTAGGGTTTGTGGGGGTGTATACCCCATCTAAACTTTAAGATTAGGTTTAAGTTTTAAGCTAGTGAATATATATGTTTGACTAGGAGATATTAGAATACAGAATTTTAAATGACAGTATATGAACTGCTATGGCGAATGAGCTAGTATAATAAAGCCAGGTTAATCTGGACCATGCCTTTCATTATCAAGGTCCGACACCACTTGGTTCAACGAACCGGGTGTGCACTGGGACACATCATCAGTAATGTAACCTCGGATCATCAGGTGTTTCGGGCCTTTAATCACTAGACACCCTACTCGAGGTGGCCCAACAGTGTCAGGCTCAGACACTGCCTGTATTCCTCCCAGGGACCAATAATGAGAGGCATGTAATTCTAAAGGTAATGATATTTTTTTAAAAAAATCACTACCTGGCATCTATATGCCAAGGGTTACATGGAAAATAAAACAATAATATTCTTACCACTAGTTTTGTGTCTTGGGTCAACCATTTTAACTCCAACAAACTGCCTCCAACAACGCTTGACTCCCGCCTGGGAGACCAAATCCACTTACTCCCATCACTCCGGTCTCCCAGGGAGGTCTCTGAAAAATGCTATCCGGTTAAAACGTCCCTAGCCCGGGACTCCATCTCCACTTTTATTGTGTCCTAAAACCTGTCTAACCACTCCAACTGCAGACCCTATCTGTCGCTAGGATACCGAGCAGCCTTACCTATTCAACTCTTAAAGGTACACTGTCCATTTGGGTTTAAATATCTAAGCCTTCTTATTGGCCTCCAGTGGCCTGGAGAATGAAGAGCGTGTCACTGTAAGGTTAGGTTGAGATTATGCGGGCAGTGGGCAAAAAAGCCCCCTCGTGTTTTTTGATCTCGCCACTTGAGATTCAATTTCACGTGACCCTGCCACTTTGAACTGGCCCACGCCTTCATTAACCAGGTCCACCACTTGCCTTTATTGAAACTTGCCCCTCTTAACACAGAATATCCAATTTATGGGAATTTACTAAGTTAGGGTGAAATTATGCGGGCAGTGGGCAATTCAGCCCTCTTGTGCTTTCTGATCTTGCCACTTGAGATTCAGTTTCACACGACCCTGCCACTTCAAAATGACCGACGCCTTCACTAACCAAGTCCAACACTCATCCCTGTTGAAATTTACCCCTCTCGACCCGGAGCACTAAGTCTATGGGGATTTAACAAGGGTCAATCAGGGTGTGCTTTGGGTTTGTGGGGCTAAAACCAGAGTTAATCGGGAAGTGCCTAAAATTTATGGGGATGTGCACCCCATCTGGATTAGGTTTAAATTTTAAACCATACAGGCAGTGGGCAATTCAGCCCTCTTGTGCTTTCTGATCTCGCCACCAGAGATTCAGTTTCACACGATCCTGCCACTTTAAACTGGCCCACGCCTTTACCAACCAGGCCCAACACTTATCCCTGTTGATCAGTCAGGGTGTGCTTTAGGTTTGTACGGTTGAAGCCAGAGTTCCTAGGGTTTGTGGGGGTGTATGCCCCTTTTGGACCTTAGGATTAGGTTTAAATTTTAGGCTAGTGGATATATTTAAACTGGCCGACGCCTTCACCAATCAGACCCAACACTTATTCCTGTTGAAATTACCCCTCTTGACACGGGACACTGTCTATGGGAGTTTAGCAAGGGTCAATCAGGATGTGCTTTGGGTTTGTGGGGCTAAAGCCAGGGTTAATCGGGGAGTGAATAGGGTTTGTGGGGGTGTGTACCCCATCTAAACTTTAGTAGGGTTTGTGGGGGTGTGTACCCCATCTAAACTTTAGTAGGGTTTGTGGGGGTGTGTACCCCATCTAAACTTTAGTAGGGTTTGTGGGGGTGTATACCCCATCTAAACTTTAAGATTAGGTTTAAGTTTTAAGCTAGTGAATATATATGTTTGACTAGGAGATATTAGAATACAGAATTTTAAATGACAGTATATGAACTGCTATGGCGAATGAGCTAGTATAATAAAGCCAGGTTAATCTGGACCATGCCTTTCATTATCAAGGTCCGACACCACTTGGTTCAACGAACCGGGTGTGCACTGGGACACATCATCAGTAATGTAACCTCGGATCATCAGGTGTTTCGGGCCTTTAATCACTAGACACCCTACTCGAGGTGGCCCAACAGTGTCAGGCTCAGACACTGCCTGTATTCCTCCCAGGGACCAATAATGAGAGGCATGTAATTCTAAAGGTAATGATATTTTTTTAAAAAAATCACTACCTGGCATCTATATGCCAAGGGTTACATGGAAAATAAAACAATAATATTCTTACCACTAGTTTTGTGTCTTGGGTCAACCATTTTAACTCCAACAAACTGCCTCCAACAACGCTTGACTCCCGCCTGGGAGACCAAATCCACTTACTCCCATCACTCCGGTCTCCCAGGGAGGTCTCTGAAAAATGCTATCCGGTTAAAACGTCCCTAGCCCGGGACTCCATCTCCACTTTTATTGTGTCCTAAAACCTGTCTAACCACTCCAACTGCAGACCCTATCTGTCGCTAGGATACCGAGCAGCCTTACCTATTCAACTCTTAAAGGTACACTGTCCATTTGGGTTTAAATATCTAAGCCTTCTTATTGGCCTCCAGTGGCCTGGAGAATGAAGAGCGTGTCACTGTAAGGTTAGGTTGAGATTATGCGGGCAGTGGGCAAAAAAGCCCCCTCGTGTTTTTTGATCTCGCCACTTGAGATTCAATTTCACGTGACCCTGCCACTTTGAACTGGCCCACGCCTTCATTAACCAGGTCCACCACTTGCCTTTATTGAAACTTGCCCCTCTTAACACAGAATATCCAATTTATGGGAATTTACTAAGTTAGGGTGAAATTATGCGGGCAGTGGGCAATTCAGCCCTCTTGTGCTTTCTGATCTTGCCACTTGAGATTCAGTTTCACACGACCCTGCCACTTCAAAATGACCGACGCCTTCACTAACCAAGTCCAACACTCATCCCTGTTGAAATTTACCCCTCTCGACCCGGAGCACTAAGTCTATGGGGATTTAACAAGGGTCAATCAGGGTGTGCTTTGGGTTTGTGGGGCTAAAACCAGAGTTAATCGGGAAGTGCCTAAAATTTATGGGGATGTGCACCCCATCTGGATTAGGTTTAAATTTTAAACCATACAGGCAGTGGGCAATTCAGCCCTCTTGTGCTTTCTGATCTCGCCACCAGAGATTCAGTTTCACACGATCCTGCCACTTTAAACTGGCCCACGCCTTTACCAACCAGGCCCAACACTTATCCCTGTTGATCAGTCAGGGTGTGCTTTAGGTTTGTACAGTTGAAGCCAGAGTTCCTAGGGTTTGTGGGGGTGTATGCCCCTTTTGGACCTTAGGATTAGGTTTAAATTTTAGGCTAGTGGATATATTTAAACTGGCCGACGCCTTCACCAATCAGACCCAACACTTATTCCTGTTGAAATTACCCCTCTTGACACGGGACACTGTCTATGGGAGTTTAGCAAGGGTCAATCAGGATGTGCTTTGGGTTTGTGGGGCTAAAGCCAGGGTTAATCGGGGAGTGAATAGGGTTTGTGGGGGTGTGTACCCCATCTAAACTTTAGTAGGGTTTGTGGGGGTGTGTACCCCATCTAAACTTTAGTAGGGTTTGTGGGGGTGTGTACCCCATCTAAACTTTAGTAGGGTTTGTGGGGGTGTATACCCCATCTAAACTTTAAGATTAGGTTTAAGTTTTAAGCTAGTGAATATATATGTTTGACTAGGAGATATTAGAATACAGAATTTTAAATGACAGTATATGAACTGCTATGGCGAATGAGCTAGTATAATAAAGCCAGGTTAATCTGGACCATGCCTTTCATTATCAAGGTCCGACACCACTTGGTTCAACGAACCGGGTGTGCACTGGGACACATCATCAGTAATGTAACCTCGGATCATCAGGTGTTTCGGGCCTTTAATCACTAGACACCCTACTCGAGGTGGCCCAACAGTGTCAGGCTCAGACACTGCCTGTATTCCTCCCAGGGACCAATAATGAGAGGCATGTAATTCTAAAGGTAATGATATTTTTTTAAAAAAATCACTACCTGGCATCTATATGCCAAGGGTTACATGGAAAATAAAACAATAATATTCTTACCACTAGTTTTGTGTCTTGGGTCAACCATTTTAACTCCAACAAACTGCCTCCAACAACGCTTGACTCCCGCCTGGGAGACCAAATCCACTTACTCCCATCACTCCGGTCTCCCAGGGAGGTCTCTGAAAAATGCTATCCGGTTAAAACGTCCCTAGCCCGGGACTCCATCTCCACTTTTATTGTGTCCTAAAACCTGTCTAACCACTCCAACTGCAGACCCTATCTGTCGCTAGGATACCGAGCAGCCTTACCTATTCAACTCTTAAAGGTACACTGTCCATTTGGGTTTAAATATCTAAGCCTTCTTATTGGCCTCCAGTGGCCTGGAGAATGAAGAGCGTGTCACTGTAAGGTTAGGTTGAGATTATGCGGGCAGTGGGCAAAAAAGCCCCCTCGTGTTTTTTGATCTCGCCACTTGAGATTCAATTTCACGTGACCCTGCCACTTTGAACTGGCCCACGCCTTCATTAACCAGGTCCACCACTTGCCTTTATTGAAACTTGCCCCTCTTAACACAGAATATCCAATTTATGGGAATTTACTAAGTTAGGGTGAAATTATGCGGGCAGTGGGCAATTCAGCCCTCTTGTGCTTTCTGATCTTGCCACTTGAGATTCAGTTTCACACGACCCTGCCACTTCAAAATGACCGACGCCTTCACTAACCAAGTCCAACACTCATCCCTGTTGAAATTTACCCCTCTCGACCCGGAGCACTAAGTCTATGGGGATTTAACAAGGGTCAATCAGGGTGTGCTTTGGGTTTGTGGGGCTAAAACCAGAGTTAATCGGGAAGTGCCTAAAATTTATGGGGATGTGCACCCCATCTGGATTAGGTTTAAATTTTAAACCATACAGGCAGTGGGCAATTCAGCCCTCTTGTGCTTTCTGATCTCGCCACCAGAGATTCAGTTTCACACGATCCTGCCACTTTAAACTGGCCCACGCCTTTACCAACCAGGCCCAACACTTATCCCTGTTGATCAGTCAGGGTGTGCTTTAGGTTTGTACGGTTGAAGCCAGAGTTCCTAGGGTTTGTGGGGGTGTATGCCCCTTTTGGACCTTAGGATTAGGTTTAAATTTTAGGCTAGTGGATATATTTAAACTGGCCGACGCCTTCACCAATCAGACCCAACACTTATTCCTGTTGAAATTACCCCTCTTGACACGGGACACTGTCTATGGGAGTTTAGCAAGGGTCAATCAGGATGTGCTTTGGGTTTGTGGGGCTAAAGCCAGGGTTAATCGGGGAGTGAATAGGGTTTGTGGGGGTGTGTACCCCATCTAAACTTTAGTAGGGTTTGTGGGGGTGTGTACCCCATCTAAACTTTAGTAGGGTTTGTGGGGGTGTGTACCCCATCTAAACTTTAGTAGGGTTTGTGGGGGTGTATACCCCATCTAAACTTTAAGATTAGGTTTAAGTTTTAAGCTAGTGAATATATATGTTTGACTAGGAGATATTAGAATACAGAATTTTAAATGACAGTATATGAACTGCTATGGCGAATGAGCTAGTATAATAAAGCCAGGTTAATCTGGACCATGCCTTTCATTATCAAGGTCCGACACCACTTGGTTCAACGAACCGGGTGTGCACTGGGACACATCATCAGTAATGTAACCTCGGATCATCAGGTGTTTCGGGCCTTTAATCACTAGACACCCTACTCGAGGTGGCCCAACAGTGTCAGGCTCAGACACTGCCTGTATTCCTCCCAGGGACCAATAATGAGAGGCATGTAATTCTAAAGGTAATGATATTTTTTTAAAAAAATCACTACCTGGCATCTATATGCCAAGGGTTACATGGAAAATAAAACAATAATATTCTTACCACTAGTTTTGTGTCTTGGGTCAACCATTTTAACTCCAACAAACTGCCTCCAACAACGCTTGACTCCCGCCTGGGAGACCAAATCCACTTACTCCCATCACTCCGGTCTCCCAGGGAGGTCTCTGAAAAATGCTATCCGGTTAAAACGTCCCTAGCCCGGGACTCCATCTCCACTTTTATTGTGTCCTAAAACCTGTCTAACCACTCCAACTGCAGACCCTATCTGTCGCTAGGATACCGAGCAGCCTTACCTATTCAACTCTTAAAGGTACACTGTCCATTTGGGTTTAAATATCTAAGCCTTCTTATTGGCCTCCAGTGGCCTGGAGAATGAAGAGCGTGTCACTGTAAGGTTAGGTTGAGATTATGCGGGCAGTGGGCAAAAAAGCCCCCTCGTGTTTTTTGATCTCGCCACTTGAGATTCAATTTCACGTGACCCTGCCACTTTGAACTGGCCCACGCCTTCATTAACCAGGTCCACCACTTGCCTTTATTGAAACTTGCCCCTCTTAACACAGAATATCCAATTTATGGGAATTTACTAAGTTAGGGTGAAATTATGCGGGCAGTGGGCAATTCAGCCCTCTTGTGCTTTCTGATCTTGCCACTTGAGATTCAGTTTCACACGACCCTGCCACTTCAAAATGACCGACGCCTTCACTAACCAAGTCCAACACTCATCCCTGTTGAAATTTACCCCTCTCGACCCGGAGCACTAAGTCTATGGGGATTTAACAAGGGTCAATCAGGGTGTGCTTTGGGTTTGTGGGGCTAAAACCAGAGTTAATCGGGAAGTGCCTAAAATTTATGGGGATGTGCACCCCATCTGGATTAGGTTTAAATTTTAAACCATACAGGCAGTGGGCAATTCAGCCCTCTTGTGCTTTCTGATCTCGCCACCAGAGATTCAGTTTCACACGATCCTGCCACTTTAAACTGGCCCACGCCTTTACCAACCAGGCCCAACACTTATCCCTGTTGATCAGTCAGGGTGTGCTTTAGGTTTGTACGGTTGAAGCCAGAGTTCCTAGGGTTTGTGGGGGTGTATGCCCCTTTTGGACCTTAGGATTAGGTTTAAATTTTAGGCTAGTGGATATATTTAAACTGGCCGACGCCTTCACCAATCAGACCCAACACTTATTCCTGTTGAAATTACCCCTCTTGACACGGGACACTGTCTATGGGAGTTTAGCAAGGGTCAATCAGGATGTGCTTTGGGTTTGTGGGGCTAAAGCCAGGGTTAATCGGGGAGTGAATAGGGTTTGTGGGGGTGTGTACCCCATCTAAACTTTAGTAGGGTTTGTGGGGGTGTGTACCCCATCTAAACTTTAGTAGGGTTTGTGGGGGTGTGTACCCCATCTAAACTTTAGTAGGGTTTGTGGGGGTGTATACCCCATCTAAACTTTAAGATTAGGTTTAAGTTTTAAGCTAGTGAATATATATGTTTGACTAGGAGATATTAGAATACAGAATTTTAAATGACAGTATATGAACTGCTATGGCGAATGAGCTAGTATAATAAAGCCAGGTTAATCTGGACCATGCCTTTCATTATCAAGGTCCGACACCACTTGGTTCAACGAACCGGGTGTGCACTGGGACACATCATCAGTAATGTAACCTCGGATCATCAGGTGTTTCGGGCCTTTAATCACTAGACACCCTACTCGAGGTGGCCCAACAGTGTCAGGCTCAGACACTGCCTGTATTCCTCCCAGGGACCAATAATGAGAGGCATGTAATTCTAAAGGTAATGATATTTTTTTAAAAAAATCACTACCTGGCATCTATATGCCAAGGGTTACATGGAAAATAAAACAATAATATTCTTACCACTAGTTTTGTGTCTTGGGTCAACCATTTTAACTCCAACAAACTGCCTCCAACAACGCTTGACTCCCGCCTGGGAGACCAAATCCACTTACTCCCATCACTCCGGTCTCCCAGGGAGGTCTCTGAAAAATGCTATCCGGTTAAAACGTCCCTAGCCCGGGACTCCATCTCCACTTTTATTGTGTCCTAAAACCTGTCTAACCACTCCAACTGCAGACCCTATCTGTCGCTAGGATACCGAGCAGCCTTACCTATTCAACTCTTAAAGGTACACTGTCCATTTGGGTTTAAATATCTAAGCCTTCTTATTGGCCTCCAGTGGCCTGGAGAATGAAGAGCGTGTCACTGTAAGGTTAGGTTGAGATTATGCGGGCAGTGGGCAAAAAAGCCCCCTCGTGTTTTTTGATCTCGCCACTTGAGATTCAATTTCACGTGACCCTGCCACTTTGAACTGGCCCACGCCTTCATTAACCAGGTCCACCACTTGCCTTTATTGAAACTTGCCCCTCTTAACACAGAATATCCAATTTATGGGAATTTACTAAGTTAGGGTGAAATTATGCGGGCAGTGGGCAATTCAGCCCTCTTGTGCTTTCTGATCTTGCCACTTGAGATTCAGTTTCACACGACCCTGCCACTTCAAAATGACCGACGCCTTCACTAACCAAGTCCAACACTCATCCCTGTTGAAATTTACCCCTCTCGACCCGGAGCACTAAGTCTATGGGGATTTAACAAGGGTCAATCAGGGTGTGCTTTGGGTTTGTGGGGCTAAAACCAGAGTTAATCGGGAAGTGCCTAAAATTTATGGGGATGTGCACCCCATCTGGATTAGGTTTAAATTTTAAACCATACAGGCAGTGGGCAATTCAGCCCTCTTGTGCTTTCTGATCTCGCCACCAGAGATTCAGTTTCACACGATCCTGCCACTTTAAACTGGCCCACGCCTTTACCAACCAGGCCCAACACTTATCCCTGTTGATCAGTCAGGGTGTGCTTTAGGTTTGTACGGTTGAAGCCAGAGTTCCTAGGGTTTGTGGGGGTGTATGCCCCTTTTGGACCTTAGGATTAGGTTTAAATTTTAGGCTAGTGGATATATTTAAACTGGCCGACGCCTTCACCAATCAGACCCAACACTTATTCCTGTTGAAATTACCCCTCTTGACACGGGACACTGTCTATGGGAGTTTAGCAAGGGTCAATCAGGATGTGCTTTGGGTTTGTGGGGCTAAAGCCAGGGTTAATCGGGGAGTGAATAGGGTTTGTGGGGGTGTGTACCCCATCTAAACTTTAGTAGGGTTTGTGGGGGTGTGTACCCCATCTAAACTTTAGTAGGGTTTGTGGGGGTGTGTACCCCATCTAAACTTTAGTAGGGTTTGTGGGGGTGTATACCCCATCTAAACTTTAAGATTAGGTTTAAGTTTTAAGCTAGTGAATATATATGTTTGACTAGGAGATATTAGAATACAGAATTTTAAATGACAGTATATGAACTGCTATGGCGAATGAGCTAGTATAATAAAGCCAGGTTAATCTGGACCATGCCTTTCATTATCAAGGTCCGACACCACTTGGTTCAACGAACCGGGTGTGCACTGGGACACATCATCAGTAATGTAACCTCGGATCATCAGGTGTTTCGGGCCTTTAATCACTAGACACCCTACTCGAGGTGGCCCAACAGTGTCAGGCTCAGACACTGCCTGTATTCCTCCCAGGGACCAATAATGAGAGGCATGTAATTCTAAAGGTAATGATATTTTTTTAAAAAAATCACTACCTGGCATCTATATGCCAAGGGTTACATGGAAAATAAAACAATAATATTCTTACCACTAGTTTTGTGTCTTGGGTCAACCATTTTAACTCCAACAAACTGCCTCCAACAACGCTTGACTCCCGCCTGGGAGACCAAATCCACTTACTCCCATCACTCCGGTCTCCCAGGGAGGTCTCTGAAAAATGCTATCCGGTTAAAACGTCCCTAGCCCGGGACTCCATCTCCACTTTTATTGTGTCCTAAAACCTGTCTAACCACTCCAACTGCAGACCCTATCTGTCGCTAGGATACCGAGCAGCCTTACCTATTCAACTCTTAAAGGTACACTGTCCATTTGGGTTTAAATATCTAAGCCTTCTTATTGGCCTCCAGTGGCCTGGAGAATGAAGAGCGTGTCACTGTAAGGTTAAGTTGAGATTATGCGGGCAGTGGGCAAAAAAGCCCCCTCGTGTTTTTTGATCTCGCCACTTGAGATTCAATTTCACGTGACCCTGCCACTTTGAACTGGCCCACGCCTTCATTAACCAGGTCCACCACTTGCCTTTATTGAAACTTGCCCCTCTTAACACAGAATATCCAATTTATGGGAATTTACTAAGTTAGGGTGAAATTATGCGGGCAGTGGGCAATTCAGCCCTCTTGTGCTTTCTGATCTTGCCACTTGAGATTCAGTTTCACACGACCCTGCCACTTCAAAATGACCGACGCCTTCACTAACCAAGTCCAACACTCATCCCTGTTGAAATTTACCCCTCTCGACCCGGAGCACTAAGTCTATGGGGATTTAACAAGGGTCAATCAGGGTGTGCTTTGGGTTTGTGGGGCTAAAACCAGAGTTAATCGGGAAGTGCCTAAAATTTATGGGGATGTGCACCCCATCTGGATTAGGTTTAAATTTTAAACCATACAGGCAGTGGGCAATTCAGCCCTCTTGTGCTTTCTGATCTCGCCACCAGAGATTCAGTTTCACACGATCCTGCCACTTTAAACTGGCCCACGCCTTTACCAACCAGGCCCAACACTTATCCCTGTTGATCAGTCAGGGTGTGCTTTAGGTTTGTACGGTTGAAGCCAGAGTTCCTAGGGTTTGTGGGGGTGTATGCCCCTTTTGGACCTTAGGATTAGGTTTAAATTTTAGGCTAGTGAATATATTTAAACTGGCCGACGCCTTCACCAATCAGACCCAACACTTATTCCTGTTGAAATTACCCCTCTTGACACGGGACACTGTCTATGGGAGTTTAGCAAGGGTCAATCAGGATGTGCTTTGGGTTTGTGGGGCTAAAGCCAGGGTTAATCGGGGAGTGAATAGGGTTTGTGGGGGTGTGTACCCCATCTAAACTTTAGTAGGGTTTGTGGGGGTGTGTACCCCATCTAAACTTTAGTAGGGTTTGTGGGGGTGTGTACCCCATCTAAACTTTAGTAGGGTTTGTGGGGGTGTATACCCCATCTAAACTTTAAGATTAGGTTTAAGTTTTAAGCTAGTGAATATATATGTTTGACTAGGAGATATTAGAATACAGAATTTTAAATGACAGTATATGAACTGCTATGGCGAATGAGCTAGTATAATAAAGCCAGGTTAATCTGGACCATGCCTTTCATTATCAAGGTCCGACACCACTTGGTTCAACGAACCGGGTGTGCACTGGGACACATCATCAGTAATGTAACCTCGGATCATCAGGTGTTTCGGGCCTTTAATCACTAGACACCCTACTCGAGGTGGCCCAACAGTGTCAGGCTCAGACACTGCCTGTATTCCTCCCAGGGACCAATAATGAGAGGCATGTAATTCTAAAGGTAATGATATTTTTTTAAAAAAATCACTACCTGGCATCTATATGCCAAGGGTTACATGGAAAATAAAACAATAATATTCTTACCACTAGTTTTGTGTCTTGGGTCAACCATTTTAACTCCAACAAACTGCCTCCAACAACGCTTGACTCCCGCCTGGGAGACCAAATCCACTTACTCCCATCACTCCGGTCTCCCAGGGAGGTCTCTGAAAAATGCTATCCGGTTAAAACGTCCCTAGCCCGGGACTCCATCTCCACTTTTATTGTGTCCTAAAACCTGTCTAACCACTCCAACTGCAGACCCTATCTGTCGCTAGGATACCGAGCAGCCTTACCTATTCAACTCTTAAAGGTACACTGTCCATTTGGGTTTAAATATCTAAGCCTTCTTATTGGCCTCCAGTGGCCTGGAGAATGAAGAGCGTGTCACTGTAAGGTTAGGTTGAGATTATGCGGGCAGTGGGCAAAAAAGCCCCCTCGTGTTTTTTGATCTCGCCACTTGAGATTCAATTTCACGTGACCCTGCCACTTTGAACTGGCCCACGCCTTCATTAACCAGGTCCACCACTTGCCTTTATTGAAACTTGCCCCTCTTAACACAGAATATCCAATTTATGGGAATTTACTAAGTTAGGGTGAAATTATGCGGGCAGTGGGCAATTCAGCCCTCTTGTGCTTTCTGATCTTGCCACTTGAGATTCAGTTTCACACGACCCTGCCACTTCAAAATGACCGACGCCTTCACTAACCAAGTCCAACACTCATCCCTGTTGAAATTTACCCCTCTCGACCCGGAGCACTAAGTCTATGGGGATTTAACAAGGGTCAATCAGGGTGTGCTTTGGGTTTGTGGGGCTAAAACCAGAGTTAATCGGGAAGTGCCTAAAATTTATGGGGATGTGCACCCCATCTGGATTAGGTTTAAATTTTAAACCATACAGGCAGTGGGCAATTCAGCCCTCTTGTGCTTTCTGATCTCGCCACCAGAGATTCAGTTTCACACGATCCTGCCACTTTAAACTGGCCCACGCCTTTACCAACCAGGCCCAACACTTATCCCTGTTGATCAGTCAGGGTGTGCTTTAGGTTTGTACGGTTGAAGCCAGAGTTCCTAGGGTTTGTGGGGGTGTATGCCCCTTTTGGACCTTAGGATTAGGTTTAAATTTTAGGCTAGTGGATATATTTAAACTGGCCGACGCCTTCACCAATCAGACCCAACACTTATTCCTGTTGAAATTACCCCTCTTGACACGGGACACTGTCTATGGGAGTTTAGCAAGGGTCAATCAGGATGTGCTTTGGGTTTGTGGGGCTAAAGCCAGGGTTAATCGGGGAGTGAATAGGGTTTGTGGGGGTGTGTACCCCATCTAAACTTTAGTAGGGTTTGTGGGGGTGTGTACCCCATCTAAACTTTAGTAGGGTTTGTGGGGGTGTGTACCCCATCTAAACTTTAGTAGGGTTTGTGGGGGTGTATACCCCATCTAAACTTTAAGATTAGGTTTAAGTTTTAAGCTAGTGAATATATATGTTTGACTAGGAGATATTAGAATACAGAATTTTAAATGACAGTATATGAACTGCTATGGCGAATGAGCTAGTATAATAAAGCCAGGTTAATCTGGACCATGCCTTTCATTATCAAGGTCCGACACCACTTGGTTCAACGAACCGGGTGTGCACTGGGACACATCATCAGTAATGTAACCTCGGATCATCAGGTGTTTCGGGCCTTTAATCACTAGACACCCTACTCGAGGTGGCCCAACAGTGTCAGGCTCAGACACTGCCTGTATTCCTCCCAGGGACCAATAATGAGAGGCATGTAATTCTAAAGGTAATGATATTTTTTTAAAAAAATCACTACCTGGCATCTATATGCCAAGGGTTACATGGAAAATAAAACAATAATATTCTTACCACTAGTTTTGTGTCTTGGGTCAACCATTTTAACTCCAACAAACTGCCTCCAACAACGCTTGACTCCCGCCTGGGAGACCAAATCCACTTACTCCCATCACTCCGGTCTCCCAGGGAGGTCTCTGAAAAATGCTATCCGGTTAAAACGTCCCTAGCCCGGGACTCCATCTCCACTTTTATTGTGTCCTAAAACCTGTCTAACCACTCCAACTGCAGACCCTATCTGTCGCTAGGATACCGAGCAGCCTTACCTATTCAACTCTTAAAGGTACACTGTCCATTTGGGTTTAAATATCTAAGCCTTCTTATTGGCCTCCAGTGGCCTGGAGAATGAAGAGCGTGTCACTGTAAGGTTAGGTTGAGATTATGCGGGCAGTGGGCAAAAAAGCCCCCTCGTGTTTTTTGATCTCGCCACTTGAGATTCAATTTCACGTGACCCTGCCACTTTGAACTGGCCCACGCCTTCATTAACCAGGTCCACCACTTGCCTTTATTGAAACTTGCCCCTCTTAACACAGAATATCCAATTTATGGGAATTTACTAAGTTAGGGTGAAATTATGCGGGCAGTGGGCAATTCAGCCCTCTTGTGCTTTCTGATCTTGCCACTTGAGATTCAGTTTCACACGACCCTGCCACTTCAAAATGACCGACGCCTTCACTAACCAAGTCCAACACTCATCCCTGTTGAAATTTACCCCTCTCGACCCGGAGCACTAAGTCTATGGGGATTTAACAAGGGTCAATCAGGGTGTGCTTTGGGTTTGTGGGGCTAAAACCAGAGTTAATCGGGAAGTGCCTAAAATTTATGGGGATGTGCACCCCATCTGGATTAGGTTTAAATTTTAAACCATACAGGCAGTGGGCAATTCAGCCCTCTTGTGCTTTCTGATCTCGCCACCAGAGATTCAGTTTCACACGATCCTGCCACTTTAAACTGGCCCACGCCTTTACCAACCAGGCCCAACACTTATCCCTGTTGATCAGTCAGGGTGTGCTTTAGGTTTGTACGGTTGAAGCCAGAGTTCCTAGGGTTTGTGGGGGTGTATGCCCCTTTTGGACCTTAGGATTAGGTTTAAATTTTAGGCTAGTGGATATATTTAAACTGGCCGACGCCTTCACCAATCAGACCCAACACTTATTCCTGTTGAAATTACCCCTCTTGACACGGGACACTGTCTATGGGAGTTTAGCAAGGGTCAATCAGGATGTGCTTTGGGTTTGTGGGGCTAAAGCCAGGGTTAATCGGGGAGTGAATAGGGTTTGTGGGGGTGTGTACCCCATCTAAACTTTAGTAGGGTTTGTGGGGGTGTGTACCCCATCTAAACTTTAGTAGGGTTTGTGGGGGTGTGTACCCCATCTAAACTTTAGTAGGGTTTGTGGGGGTGTATACCCCATCTAAACTTTAAGATTAGGTTTAAGTTTTAAGCTAGTGAATATATATGTTTGACTAGGAGATATTAGAATACAGAATTTTAAATGACAGTATATGAACTGCTATGGCGAATGAGCTAGTATAATAAAGCCAGGTTAATCTGGACCATGCCTTTCATTATCAAGGTCCGACACCACTTGGTTCAACGAACCGGGTGTGCACTGGGACACATCATCAGTAATGTAACCTCGGATCATCAGGTGTTTCGGGCCTTTAATCACTAGACACCCTACTCGAGGTGGCCCAACAGTGTCAGGCTCAGACACTGCCTGTATTCCTACCAGGGACCAATAATGAGAGGCATGTAATTCTAAGGGTAATGATATTTTTTTTTAAAAAATCACTACCTGGCATCTATATGCCAAGGGTTACATGGAAAATAAAACAATAATATTCTTACCGCTAGTTTTGTGTCTTGGGTCAACCATTTTAACTCCAACAAACTGCCTTCAACAACGCTTGACTCCCGCCTGGGAGACCAAATCCACTTACTCCCATCCCTCCGGTCTCCCGGGGAGGTCTCTGAAAAATGCTATCCGGTTAAAACGTCCCTAGCCCGGGACTCCATCTCCACTTTTATTGTGTCCTAAAACCTGTCTGACCACTCCAACTGCAGACCCTATCTGTCGCTAGGATACCGAGCAGCCTTACTTATTCAACTCTTAAAGGTACACTGTCCATTTGGGTTTAAATATCTGAGCTTTCTTATTGGCCTCCCGTGCCCTGGAGAATGAAGAGCGTGTCACTGTAAGGTTAGGTTGAGATTATGCGGGCAGTGGACAAAAAAGCCCCCTCGTGTTTTTTGATCTCGCCACTTGAGATTCAATTTCACGTGACCCTGCCACTTTGAACTGGCCCACGCCTTCATTAACCAGGTCCACCACTTGCCTTTATTGAAACTTGCCCCTCTTAACACAGAATATCCAGTTTATGGGAATTTACTAAGTTAGGGTGAAATTATGCGGGCAGTGGGCAATTCAGCCCTCTTGTGCTTTCTGATCTTGCCACTTGAGATTCAGTTTCACACGACCCTGCCACTTCAAAATGACCGACGCCTTCACTAACCAAGTCCAACACTCATCCCTGTTGAAATTTACCCCTCTCGACCCGGAGCACTAGGTCTATGGGGATTTAACAAGGGTCAATCAGGGTGTGCTTTGGGTTTGTGGGGCTAAAGCCAGAGTTAATCGGGAAGTGCCTAAAATTTATGGGGGTGTGCACCCCATCTGGACCCTAGGATTAGGTTTAAATTTTAAACCATACAGGCAGTGGGCAATTCAGCCCTCTTGTGCTTTCTGATCTCGCCACCAGAGATTCAGTTTCACACGATCCTGCCACTTTAAACTGGCCCACGCCTTTACCAACCAGGCCCAACACTTATCCCTGTTGATCAGTCAGGGTGTGCTTTAGGTTTGTACGGCTGAAGCCAGAGTTCCTAGGGTTTGTGGGGGTGTATGCCCCTTTTGGACCCTAGGATTAGGGTTAGGGTTAGGGTTAGGGTTAGGGTTAGGGTTAGGGTTAGGGTTAGGGTTAGGGTTAGGGTTAGGGTTAGGGTTAGGGTTAGGGTTAGGGTTAGGGTTAGGGTTAGGGTTAGGGTTAGGGTTAGGGTTAGGGTTAGGGTTAGGGTTAGGGTTAAGGTTAAGGTTAAGGTTAAGGTTAAGGTTAGGGTTAGGGTTAGGGTTAGGGTTAGGGTTAGGGTTAGGGTTAGGGTTAGGGTTAGGGTTAGGGTTAGGGTTAGGGTTAGGGTTAGGGCCCACAAATTAGGGTTAGGGTTAGGGCCCACAAATTAGGGTTAGGGTTAGGGTTAGGTTGAGATTATGCGGGCAGTGGGCAAAAAAGCCCCCTCGTGTTTTTTGATCTCGCCACTTGAGATTCAATTTCACGTGACCCTGCCACTTTGAACTGGCCCACGCCTTCATTAACCAGGTCCACCACTTGCCTTTATTGAAACTTGCCCCTCTTAACACAGAATATCCAGTTTATGGGAATTTACTAAGTTAGGGTGAAATTATGCGGGCAGTGGGCAATTCAGCCCTCTTGTGCTTTCTGATCTTGCCACTTGAGATTCAGTTTCACACGACCCTGCCACTTCAAAATGACCGACGCCTTCACTAACCAAGTCCAACACTCATCCCTGTTGAAATTTACCCCTCTCGACCCGGAGCACTAGGTCTATGGGGATTTAACAAGGGTCAATCAGGGTGTGCTTTGGGTTTGTGGGGCTAAAGCCAGAGTTAATCGGGAAGTGCCTAAAATTTATGGGGGTGTGCACCCCATCTGGACCCTAGGATTAGGTTTAAATTTTAAACCATACAGGCAGTGGGCAATTCAGCCCTCTTGTGCTTTCTGATCTCGCCACCAGAGATTCAGTTTCACACGATCCTGCCACTTTAAACTGGCCCACGCCTTTACCAACCAGGCCCAACACTTATCCCTGTTGATCAGTCAGGGTGTGCTTTAGGTTTGTACGGCTGAAGCCAGAGTTAATCGGGAAGTGCCTAGGGTTTGTGGGGGTGTATGCCCCTTTTGGACCTTAGGATTAGGTTTAAATTTTAGGCTAGTGGATATATTTAAACTGGCCGACGCCTTCACCAATCAGACCCAACACTTATTCCTGTTGAAATTACCCCTCTTGACACGGGACACTGTCTATGGGGGTTTAGCAAGGGTCAATCAGGATGTGCTTTGGGTTTGTGGGGCTAAAGCCAGAGTTAATCGGGGAGTGAATAGGGTTTGTGGGGGTGTGTAACCCATCTAAACTTTAGTAGGGTTTGTGGGGGTGTGTACCCCATCTAAACTTTAGTAGGGTTTGTGGGGGTGTGTACCCCATCTAAACTTTAGTAGGGTTTGTGGGGGTGTGTACCCCATCTAAACTTTAAGATTAGGTTTAAGTTTTAAGCTAGTGAATATATATGTTTGACTAGGAGATATTAGAATACAGAATTTTAAATGACGGTATATGAACTGCTATGGCGAATGAGCTAGTATAATAAAGCCAGGTTAATCTGGACCATGCCTTTCATTATCAAGGTCCGACACCACTTGGTTCAACGAACCGGGTGTGCACTGGGACACATCATCAGTAATGTAACCTCGGATCATCAGGTGTTTCGGGCCTTTAATCAATAGACACCCTACTCGAGGTGGCCCAACAGTGTCAGGCTCAGACACTGCCTGTATTCCTCCCAGGGACCAATAATGAGAGGCATGTAATTCTAAGGGTAATGATATTTTTTTTTTAAAAATCACTACCTGGCATCTATATGCCAAGGGTTACATGGAAAATAAAACAATAATATTCTTACCGCTAGTTTTGTGTCTTGGGTCAACCATTTTAACTCCAACAAACTGCCTTCAACAATGCTTGACTCCCGCCTGGGAGACCAAATCCACTTACTCCCATCCCTCCGGTCTCCCGGGGAGGTCTCTGAAAAATGCTATCCGGTTAAAACGTCCCTAGCCCGGGACTCCATCTCCACTTTTATTGTGTCCTAAAACCTGTCTGACCACTCCAACTGCAGACCCTATCTGTCGCTAGGATACCGAGCAGCCTTACTTATTCAACTCTTAAAGGTACACTGTCCATTTGGGTTTAAATATCTGAGCTTTCTTATTGGCCTCCCGTGCCCTGGAGAATGAAGAGCGTGTCACTGTAAGGTTAGGTTGAGATTATGCGGGCAGTGGACAAAAAAGCCCCCTCGTGTTTTTTGATCTCGCCACTTGAGATTCAATTTCACGTGACCCTGCCACTTTGAACTGGCCCACGCCTTCATTAACCAGGTCCACCACTTGCCTTTATTGAAACTTGCCCCTCTTAACACAGAATATCCAGTTTATGGGAATTTACTAAGTTAGGGTGAAATTATGCGGGCAGTGGGCAATTCAGCCCTCTTGTGCTTTCTGATCTTGCCACTTGAGATTCAGTTTCACACGACCCTGCCACTTCAAAATGACCGACGCCTTCACTAACCAAGTCCAACACTCATCCCTGTTGAAATTTACCCCTCTCGACCCGGAGCACTAGGTCTATGGGGATTTAACAAGGGTCAATCAGGGTGTGCTTTGGGTTTGTGGGGCTAAAGCCAGAGTTAATCGGGAAGTGCCTAAAATTTATGGGGGTGTGCACCCCATCTGGACCCTAGGATTAGGTTTAAATTTTAAACCATACAGGCAGTGGGCAATTCAGCCCTCTTGTGCTTTCTGATCTCGCCACCAGAGATTCAGTTTCACACGATCCTGCCACTTTAAACTGGCCCACGCCTTTACCAACCAGGCCCAACACTTATCCCTGTTGATCAGTCAGGGTGTGCTTTAGGTTTGTACGGCTGAAGCCAGAGTTCCTAGGGTTTGTGGGGGTGTATGCCCCTTTTGGACCCTAGGATTAGGGTTAGGGTTAGGGTTAGGGTTAGGGTTAGGGTTAGGGTTAGGGTTAGGGTTAGGGTTAGGGTTAGGGTTAGGGTTAGGGTTAGGGTTAGGGTTAGGGTTAGGGTTAGGGTTAGGGTTAGGGTTAAGGTTAAGGTTAAGGTTAAGGTTAGGGTTAGGGTTAGGGTTAGGGTTAGGGTTAGGGTTAGGGTTAGGGTTAGGGTTAGGGTTAGGGTTAGGGTTAGGGTTAGGGTTAGGGTTAGGGTTAGGGTTAGGGTTAGGGTTAGGGTTAGGGCCCACAAATTAGGGTTAGGGTTAGGGCCCACAAATTAGGGTTAGGGTTAGGGTTAGGTTGAGATTATGCGGGCAGTGGGCAAAAAAGCCCCCTCGTGTTTTTTGATCTCGCCACTTGAGATTCAATTTCACGTGACCCTGCCACTTTGAACTGGCCCACGCCTTCATTAACCAGGTCCACCACTTGCCTTTATTGAAACTTGCCCCTCTTAACACAGAATATCCAGTTTATGGGAATTTACTAAGTTAGGGTGAAATTATGCGGGCAGTGGGCAATTCAGCCCTCTTGTGCTTTCTGATCTTGCCACTTGAGATTCAGTTTCACACGACCCTGCCACTTCAAAATGACCGACGCCTTCACTAACCAAGTCCAACACTCATCCCTGTTGAAATTTACCCCTCTCGACCCGGAGCACTAGGTCTATGGGGATTTAACAAGGGTCAATCAGGGTGTGCTTTGGGTTTGTGGGGCTAAAGCCAGAGTTAATCGGGAAGTGCCTAAAATTTATGGGGGTGTGCACCCCATCTGGACCCTAGGATTAGGTTTAAATTTTAAACCATACAGGCAGTGGGCAATTCAGCCCTCTTGTGCTTTCTGATCTCGCCACCAGAGATTCAGTTTCACACGATCCTGCCACTTTAAACTGGCCCACGCCTTTACCAACCAGGCCCAACACTTATCCCTGTTGATCAGTCAGGGTGTGCTTTAGGTTTGTACGGCTGAAGCCAGAGTTAATCGGGAAGTGCCTAGGGTTTGTGGGGGTGTATGCCCCTTTTGGACCTTAGGATTAGGTTTAAATTTTAGGCTAGTGGATATATTTAAACTGGCCGACGCCTTCACCAATCAGACCCAACACTTATTCCTGTTGAAATTACCCCTCTTGACACGGGACACTGTCTATGGGGGTTTAGCAAGGGTCAATCAGGATGTGCTTTGGGTTTGTGGGGCTAAAGCCAGAGTTAATCGGGGAGTGAATAGGGTTTGTGGGGGTGTGTAACCCATCTAAACTTTAGTAGGGTTTGTGGGGGTGTGTACCCCATCTAAACTTTAGTAGGGTTTGTGGGGGTGTGTACCCCATCTAAACTTTAGTAGGGTTTGTGGGGGTGTGTACCCCATCTAAACTTTAAGATTAGGTTTAAGTTTTAAGCTAGTGAATATATATGTTTGACTAGGAGATATTAGAATACAGAATTTTAAATGACGGTATATGAACTGCTATGGCGAATGAGCTAGTATAATAAAGCCAGGTTAATCTGGACCATGCCTTTCATTATCAAGGTCCGACACCACTTGGTTCAACGAACCGGGTGTGCACTGGGACACATCATCAGTAATGTAACCTCGGATCATCAGGTGTTTCGGGCCTTTAATCAATAGACACCCTACTCGAGGTGGCCCAACAGTGTCAGGCTCAGACACTGCCTGTATTCCTCCCAGGGACCAATAATGAGAGGCATGTAATTCTAAGGGTAATGATATTTTTTTTTAAAAAATCACTACCTGGCATCTATATGCCAAGGGTTACATGGAAAATAAAACAATAATATTCTTACCGCTAGTTTTGTGTCTTGGGTCAACCATTTTAACTCCAACAAACTGCCTTCAACAATGCTTGACTCCCGCCTGGGAGACCAAATCCACTTACTCCCATCCCTCCGGTCTCCCGGGGAGGTCTCTGAAAAATGCTATCCGGTTAAAACGTCCCTAGCCCGGGACTCCATCTCCACTTTTATTGTGTCCTAAAACCTGTCTGACCACTCCAACTGCAGACCCTATCTGTCGCTAGGATACCGAGCAGCCTTACTTATTCAACTCTTAAAGGTACACTGTCCATTTGGGTTTAAATATCTGAGCTTTCTTATTGGCCTCCCGTGACCTGGAGAATGAAGAGCGTGTCACTGTAAGGTTAGGTTGAGATTATGCGGGCAGTGGGCAAAAAAGCCCCCTCGTGTTTTTTGATCTCGCCACTTGAGATTCAATTTCACGTGACCCTGCCACTTTGAACTGGCCCACGCCTTCATTAACCAGGTCCACCACTTGCCTTTATTGAAACTTGCCCCTCTTAACACAGAATATCCAGTTTATGGGAATTTACTAAGTTAGGCTGAAATTATGCGGGCAGTGGACAATTCAGCCCTCTTGTGCTTTCTGATCTTGCCACTTGAGATTCAGTTTCACACGACCCTGCCACTTCAAAATGACCGACGCCTTCACTAACCAAGTCCAACACTCATCCCTGTTGAAATTTACCCCTCTCGACCCGGAGCACTAGGTCTATGGGGATTTAACAAGGGTCAATCAGGGTGTGCTTTGGGTTTGTGGGGCTAAAGCCAGAGTTAATCGGGAAGTGCCTAAAATTTATGGGGGTGTGCACCCCATCTGGACCCTAGGATTAGGTTTAAATTTTAAACCATACAGGCAGTGGGCAATTCAGCCCTCTTGTGCTTTCTGATCTCGCCACCAGAGATTCAGTTTCACACGATCCTGCCACTTTAAACTGGCCCACGCCTTTACCAACCAGGCCCAACACTTATCCCTGTTGATCAGTCAGGGTGTGCTTTAGGTTTGTACGGCTGAAGCCAGAGTTCCTAGGGTTTGTGGGGGTGTATGCCCCTTTTGGACCTTAGGATTAGGTTTAAATTTTAGGCTAGTGGATATATTTAAACTGGCCGACGCCTTCACCAATCAGACCCAACACTTATTCCTGTTGAAATTACCCCTCTTGACACGGGACACTGTCTATGGGGGTTTAGCAAGGGTCAATCAGAATGTGCTTTGGGTTTGTGGGGCTAAAGCCAGAGTTAATCGGGGAGTGAATAGGGTTTGTGGGGGTGTGTACCCCATCTAAACTTTAGTAGGGTTTGTGGGGGTGTGTACCCCATCTAAACTTTAGTAGGGTTTGTGGGGGTGTGTACCCCATCTAAACTTTAGTAGGGTTTGTGGGGGTGTGTACCCCATCTAAACTTTAAGATTAGGTTTAAGTTTTAAGCTAGTGAATATATATGTTTGACTAGGAGATATTAGAATACAGAATTTTAAATGACGGTATATGAACTGCTATGGCGAATGAGCTAGTATAATAAAGCCAGGTTAATCTGGACCATGCCTTTCATTATCAAGGTCCGACACCACTTGGTTCAACGAACCGGGTGTGCACTGGGACACATCATCAGTAATGTAACCTCGGATCATCAGGTGTTTCGGGCCTTTAATCACTAGACACCCTACTCGAGGTGGCCCAACAGTGTCAGGCTCAGACACTGCCTGTATTCCTACCAGGGACCAATAATGAGAGGCATGTAATTCTAAGGGTAATGATATTTTTTTTTAAAAAATCACTACCTGGCATCTATATGCCAAGGGTTACATGGAAAATAAAACAATAATATTCTTACCGCTAGTTTTGTGTCTTGGGTCAACCATTTTAACTCCAACAAACTGCCTTCAACAACGCTTGACTCCCGCCTGGGAGACCAAATCCACTTACTCCCATCCCTCCGGTCTCCCGGGGAGGTCTCTGAAAAATGCTATCCGGTTAAAACGTCCCTAGCCCGGGACTCCATCTCCACTTTTATTGTGTCCTAAAACCTGTCTGACCACTCCAACTGCAGACCCTATCTGTCGCTAGGATACCGAGCAGCCTTACTTATTCAACTCTTAAAGGTACACTGTCCATTTGGGTTTAAATATCTGAGCTTTCTTATTGGCCTCCCGTGCCCTGGAGAATGAAGAGCGTGTCACTGTAAGGTTAGGTTGAGATTATGCGGGCAGTGGACAAAAAAGCCCCCTCGTGTTTTTTGATCTCGCCACTTGAGATTCAATTTCACGTGACCCTGCCACTTTGAACTGGCCCACGCCTTCATTAACCAGGTCCACCACTTGCCTTTATTGAAACTTGCCCCTCTTAACACAGAATATCCAGTTTATGGGAATTTACTAAGTTAGGGTGAAATTATGCGGGCAGTGGGCAATTCAGCCCTCTTGTGCTTTCTGATCTTGCCACTTGAGATTCAGTTTCACACGACCCTGCCACTTCAAAATGACCGACGCCTTCACTAACCAAGTCCAACACTCATCCCTGTTGAAATTTACCCCTCTCGACCCGGAGCACTAGGTCTATGGGGATTTAACAAGGGTCAATCAGGGTGTGCTTTGGGTTTGTGGGGCTAAAGCCAGAGTTAATCGGGAAGTGCCTAAAATTTATGGGGGTGTGCACCCCATCTGGACCCTAGGATTAGGTTTAAATTTTAAACCATACAGGCAGTGGGCAATTCAGCCCTCTTGTGCTTTCTGATCTCGCCACCAGAGATTCAGTTTCACACGATCCTGCCACTTTAAACTGGCCCACGCCTTTACCAACCAGGCCCAACACTTATCCCTGTTGATCAGTCAGGGTGTGCTTTAGGTTTGTACGGCTGAAGCCAGAGTTAATCGGGAAGTGCCTAGGGTTTGTGGGGGTGTATGCCCCTTTTGGACCTTAGGATTAGGTTTAAATTTTAGGCTAGTGGATATATTTAAACTGGCCGACGCCTTCACCAATCAGACCCAACACTTATTCCTGTTGAAATTACCCCTCTTGACACGGGACACTGTCTATGGGGGTTTAGCAAGGGTCAATCAGGATGTGCTTTGGGTTTGTGGGGCTAAAGCCAGAGTTAATCGGGGAGTGAATAGGGTTTGTGGGGGTGTGTACCCCATCTAAACTTTAGTAGGGTTTGTGGGGGTGTGTACCCCATCTAAACTTTAGTAGGGTTTGTGGGGGTGTGTACCCCATCTAAACTTTAGTAGGGTTTGTGGGGGTGTGTACCCCATCTAAACTTTAAGATTAGGTTTAAGTTTTAAGCTAGTGAATATATATGTTTGACTAGGAGATATTAGAATACAGAATTTTAAATGACGGTATATGAACTGCTATGGCGAATGAGCTAGTATAATAAAGCCAGGTTAATCTGGACCATGCCTTTCATTATCAAGGTCCGACACCACTTGGTTCAACGAACCGGGTGTGCACTGGGACACATCATCAGTAATGTAACCTCGGATCATCAGGTGTTTCGGGCCTTTAATCACTAGACACCCTACTTGAGGTGGCCCAACAGTGTCAGGCTCAGACACTGCCTGTATTCCTCCCAGGGACCAATAATGAGAGGCATGTAATTCTAAGGGTAATGATATTTTTTTTAAAAAAAATCACTACCTGGCATCTATATGCCAAAGGTTACATGGAAAATAAAACAATAATATTCTTACCACTAGTTTTGTGTCTTGGGTCAACCATTTTAACTCCAACAAACTGCCTTCAACAACGCTTGACTCCCGCCTGGGAGACCAAATCCACTTACTCCCATCCCTCCGGTCTCCCGGGGAGGTCTCTGAAAAATGCTATCCGGTTAAAACGTCCCTAGCCCGGGACTCCATCTCCACTTTTATTGTGTCCTAAAACCTGTCTGACCACTCCAACTGCAGACCCTATCTGTTGCTAGGATACCAAGCAGCCTTACCTATTCAACTCTTAAAGGTACACTGTCCATTTGGGTTTAAATATCTAAGCCTTCTTATTGGCCTCCAGTGGCCTGGAGAATGAAGAGCGTGTCACTGTAAGGTTAGGTTGAGATTATGCGGGCAGTGGGCAAAAAAGCCCCCTCGTGTTTTTTGATCTCGCCACTTGAGATTCAATTTCACGTGACCCTGCCACTTTGAACTGGCCCACGCCTTCATTAACCAGGTCCACCACTTGCCTTTATTGAAACTTGCCCCTCTTAACACAGAATATCCAGTTTATGGGAATTTACTAAGTTAGGGTGAAATTATGCGGGCAGTGGGCAATTCAGCCCTCTTGTGCTTTCTGATCTTGCCACTTGAGATTCAGTTTCACACGACCCTGCCACTTCAAAATGACCGACGCCTTCACTAACCAAGTCCAACACTCATCCCTGTTGAAATTTACCCCTCTCGACCCGGAGCACTAAGTCTATGGGGATTTAACAAGGGTCAATCAGGGTGTGCTTTGGGTTTGTGGGGCTAAAACCAGAGTTAATCGGGAAGTGCCTAAAATTTATGGGGATGTGCACCCCATCTGGATTAGGTTTAAATTTTAAACCATACAGGCAGTGGGCAATTCAGCCCTCTTGTGCTTTCTGATCTCGCCACCAGAGATTCAGTTTCACACGATCCTGCCACTTTAAACTGGCCCACGCCTTTACCAACCAGGCCCAACACTTATCCCTGCATTAGGGTTAGGGTTAGGGTTAGGGTTAGGGTTAGGGTTAGGGTTAGGGTCAGGGTCAGGGTCAGGGTCAGGGTCAGGGTCAGGGTCAGGGTCAGGGTCAGGGTTTAGGGTCAGGGTCAGGGTCAGGGTCAGGGTCAGGGTCAGGGTCAGGGTCAGGGTCAGGGTCAGGGTCAGGGTCAGGGTCAGGGTCAGGGTTAGGGTCAGGGTCAGGGTCAGGGTCAGGGTTAGGGTTAGGGTTAGGGTCCACAAATTAGGGTTAGGGTTAGGGTTAGCGTCCCCCGCAAATTAGGGTTAGGGTTAGGGTTAGGGTTAGGGTTAGGGTTAGGGTTAGGGTTAGGGTTAGGGTTAGGGTTAGGGTTAGGGTTAGGGTTAGGGTTAGGGTTAGGGTTAGGGTTAGGGTTAGGGTTAGGGTTAGGGTTAGGGTTTGGGTTTGGGGTTTGGGGTTTGGGTTAGGGTTAGGGTTAGGGTTAGGGTTAGGGTTAGGGTTAGGGTTAGGGCCCGCGCATTAGGGCCCCGCATTAGGGTTAGGGCCCCGCATTAGGGTTAGGGTTAGGGTTAGGGTTAGGGTTAGGGTTAGGGTTAGGGTTAGGTTGAGATTATGCGGGCAGTAGGCAAAAAAGCCCCCTCGTGTTTTTTGATCTCGCCACTTGAGATTCAATTTCACGTGACCCTGCCACTTTGAACTGGCCCACGCCTTCATTAACCAGGTCCACCACTTGCCTTTATTGAAACTTGCCCCTCTTAACACAGAATATCCAGTTTATGGGAATTTACTAAATTAGGGTGAAATTATGCGGGCAGTGGGCAATTCAGCCCTCTTGTGCTTTCTGATCTTGCCACTTGAGATTCAGTTTCACACGACCCTGCCACTTCAAAATGACCGACGCCTTCACTAACCAAGTCCAACACTCATCCCTGTTGAAATTTACCCCTCTCAACCCGGAGCACTAGGTCTATGGGGATTTAACAAGGGTCAATCAGGGTGTGCTTTGGGTTTGTGGGGCTAAAACCAGAGTTAATCGGGAAGTGCCTAAAATTTATAGGGATGTGCACCCCATCTGGATTAGGTTTAAATTTTAAACCATACAGGCAGTGGGCAATTCAGCCCTCTTGTGCTTTCTGATCTCGCCACCAGAGATTCAGTTTCACACGATCCTGCCACTTTAAACTGGCCCACGCCTTTACCAACCAGGCCCAACACTTATCCCTGTTGATCAGTCAGGGTGTGCTTTAGGTTTGTACGGCTGAAGCCAGAGTTAATCGGGAAATGCCTAGGGTTTGTGGGGGTGTATGCCCCTTTTGGACCTTAGGATTAGGTTTAAATTTTAGGCTAGTGGATATATTTAAACTGGCCGACGCCTTCACCAATCAGACCCAACACTTATTACTGTTGAAATTACCCCTCTTGACACGGGACACTGTCTATGGGGGTTTAGCAAGGGTCAATCAGGATGTGCTTTGGGTTTGTGGGGCTAAAGCCAGGGTTAATCGGGGAGTAAATAGGGTTTGTGGGGGTGTGTACCCCATCTAAACTTTAGTAGGGTTTGTGGGGGTGTGTACCCCATCCAAACTTTAGTAGGGTTTGTGGGGGTGTGTACCCCATCTAAACTTTAGTAGGGTTTGTGGGGGTGTATACCCCATCTAAACTTTAAGATTAGGTTTAAGTTTTAAGCTAGTGAATATATATGTTTGACTAGGAGATATTAGGATACAGAATTTTAAATGACAGTATATGAACTGCTATGGCGAATGAGCTAATATAATAAAGCCAGATTAATCTGGACCATGCCTTTCATTATCAAGGTCCGACACCACTTGGTTCAACGAACCGGGTGTGCACTGGGACACATCATCAGTAATGTAACCTCGGATCATCAGGTGTTTCGGGCCTTTAATCACTAGACACCCTACTCGAGGTGGCCCAACAGTGTCAGGCTCAGACACTGCCTGTATTCCTCCCAGGGACCAATAATGAGAGGCATGTAATTCTAAGGGTAATGATATTTTTTTTAAAAAAATCACTACCTGGCATCTATATGCCAAAGGTTACATGGAAAATAAAACAATAATATTCTTACCACTAGTTTTGTGTCTTGGGTCAACCATTTTAACTCCAACAAACTGCCTCCAACAACGCTTGACTCCCGCCTGGGAGACCAAATCCACTTACTCCCATCACTCCGGTCTCCCGGGGAGGTCTCTGAAAAATGCTATCCGGTTAAAACGTCCCTAGCCTGGGACCTTTTATTGTGTCCTAAAACCTGTCTAACCACTCCAACTGCAGACCCTATCTGTTGCTAGGATACCAAGCAGCCTTACTTATTCAACTCTTAAAGGTACACTGTCCATTTGGGTTTAAATATCTAAGCCTTCTTATTGGCCTCCAGTGGCCTGGAGAATGAAGAGCGTGTCACTGTAAGGTTAGGTTGAGATTATGCGGGCAGTAGGCAAAAAAGCCCCCTCGTGTTTTTTGATCTCGCCACTTGAGATTCAATTTCACGTGACCCTGCCACTTTGAACTGGCCCACGCCTTCATTAACCAGGTCCACCACTTGCCTTTATTGAAACTTGCCCCTCTTAACACAGAATATCCAGTTTATGGGAATTTACTAAATTAGGGTGAAATTATGCGGGCAGTGGGCAATTCAGCCCTCTTGTGCTTTCTGATCTTGCCACTTGAGATTCAGTTTCACACGACCCTGCCACTTCAAAATGACCGACGCCTTCACTAACCAAGTCCAACACTCATCCCTGTTGAAATTTACCCCTCTCGACCCGGAGCACTAAGTCTATGGGGATTTAACAAGGGTCAATCAGGGTGTGCTTTGGGTTTGTGGGGCTAAAACCAGAGTTAATCGGGAAGTGCCTAAAATTTATGGGGATGTGCACCCCATCTGGATTAGGTTTAAATTTTAAACCATACAGGCAGTGGGCAATTCAGCCCTCTTGTGCTTTCTGATCTCGCCACCAGAGATTCAGTTTCACACGATCCTGCCACTTTAAACTGGCCCACGCCTTTACCAACCAGGCCCAACACTTATCCCTGCATTAGGGTTAGGGTTAGGGTCAGGGTCAGGGTCAGGGTCAGGGTTTAGGGTCAGGGTCAGGGTCAGGGTCAGGGTCAGGGTCAGGGTCAGGGTCAGGGTCAGGGTCAGGGTTAGGGTTAGGGTCCGCATTAGGGTTAGGGTTAGGGTTAGGGTCCACAAATTAGGGTTAGGGTTAGGGTTAGCGTCCCCCGCAAATTAGGGTTAGGGTTAGGGGTTAGGGTTAGGGTTAGGGTTAGGGTTAGGGTTAGGGTTAGGGTTAGGGTTAGGGTTAGGGTTAGGGTTAGGGTTAGGGTTAGGGTTAGGGTTAGGGTTAGGGTTAGGGTTAGGGTTAGGGTTAGGGTTAGGGTTAGGGTTAGGGTTAGGGTTTGGGGTTAGGGTTAGGGTTAGGGTTAGGGTTAGGGTTAGGGTTAGGGTTTGGGGTTAGGGTTAGGGTTAGGGTTAGGGTTAGGGTTAGGGTTAGGGTTAGGGTTAGGGTTAGGGTTAGGGTTAGGGTTAGGGTTAGGGTTAGGGTTAGGGTTAGGGTTAGGGTTAGGGTTAGGGTTAGGGTTAGGGTTAGGGTTAGGGTTAGGGTTAGGGTTAGGGTTAGGGTTTGGGTTTGGGTTTGGGTTTGGGTTTGGGTTTGGGTTTGGGGTTTGGGTTTGGGTTAGGGTTAGGGTTAGGGTTAGGGTTAGGGTTAGGGCCCGCGCATTAGGGCCCCGCATTAGGGTTAGGGCCCCGCATTAGGGTTAGGGTTAGGGTTAGGGTTAGGGTTAGGGTTAGGGTTAGGGTTAGGGTTAGGTTGAGATTATGCGGGCAGTAGGCAAAAAAGCCCCCTCGTGTTTTTTGATCTCGCCACTTGAGATTCAATTTCACGTGACCCTGCCACTTTGAACTGGCCCACGCCTTCATTAACCAGGTCCACCACTTGCCTTTATTGAAACTTGCCCCTCTTAACACAGAATATCCAGTTTATGGGAATTTACTAAATTAGGGTGAAATTATGCGGGCAGTGGGCAATTCAGCCCTCTTGTGCTTTCTGATCTTGCCACTTGAGATTCAGTTTCACACGACCCTGCCACTTCAAAATGACCGACGCCTTCACTAACCAAGTCCAACACTCATCCCTGTTGAAATTTACCCCTCTCAACCCGGAGCACTAGGTCTATGGGGATTTAACAAGGGTCAATCAGGGTGTGCTTTGGGTTTGTGGGGCTAAAACCAGAGTTAATCGGGAAGTGCCTAAAATTTATAGGGATGTGCACCCCATCTGGATTAGGTTTAAATTTTAAACCATACAGGCAGTGGGCAATTCAGCCCTCTTGTGCTTTCTGATCTCGCCACCAGAGATTCAGTTTCACACGATCCTGCCACTTTAAACTGGCCCACGCCTTTACCAACCAGGCCCAACACTTATCCCTGTTGATCAGTCAGGGTGTGCTTTAGGTTTGTACGGCTGAAGCCAGAGTTAATCGGGAAATGCCTAGGGTTTGTGGGGGTGTATGCCCCTTTTGGACCTTAGGATTAGGTTTAAATTTTAGGCTAGTGGATATATTTAAACTGGCCGACGCCTTCACCAATCAGACCCAACACTTATTACTGTTGAAATTACCCCTCTTGACACGGGACAATGTCTATGGGGGTTTAGCAAGGGTCAATCAGGATGTGCTTTGGGTTTGTGGGGCTAAAGCCAGGGTTAATCGGGGAGTAAATAGGGTTTGTGGGGGTGTGTACCCCATCTAAACTTTAGTAGGGTTTGTGGGGGTGTGTACCCCATCCAAACTTTAGTAGGGTTTGTGGGGGTGTGTACCCCATCTAAACTTTAGTAGGGTTTGTGGGGGTGTATACCCCATCTAAACTTTAAGATTAGGTTTAAGTTTTAAGCTAGTGAATATATATGTTTGACTAGGAGATATTAGGATACAGAATTTTAAATGACAGTATATGAACTGCTATGGCGAATGAGCTAATATAATAAAGCCAGATTAATCTGGACCATGCCTTTCATTATCAAGGTCCGACACCACTTGGTTCAACGAACCGGGTGTGCACTGGGACACATCATCAGTAATGTAACCTCGGATCATCAGGTGTTTCGGGCCTTTAATCACTAGACACCCTACTCGAGGTGGCCCAACAGTGTCAGGCTCAGACACTGCCTGTATTCCTCCCAGGGACCAATAATGAGAGGCATGTAATTCTAAGGGTAATGATATTTTTTTTTAAAAAAATCACTACCTGGCATCTATATGCCAAAGGTTACATGGAAAATAAAACAATAATATTCTTACCACTAGTTTTGTGTCTTGGGTCAACCATTTTAACTCCAACAAACTGCCTCCAACAACGCTTGACTCCCGCCTGGGAGACCAAATCCACTTACTCCCATCACTCCGGTCTCCCGGGGAGGTCTCTGAAAAATGCTATCCGGTTAAAACGTCCCTAGCCTGGGACCTTTTATTGTGTCCTAAAACCTGTCTAACCACTCCAACTGCAGACCCTATCTGTTGCTAGGATACCAAGCAGCCTTACTTATTCAACTCTTAAAGGTACACTGTCCATTTGGGTTTAAATATCTAAGCCTTCTTATTGGCCTCCAGTGGCCTGGAGAATGAAGAGCGTGTCACTGTAAGGTTAGGTTGAGATTATGCGGGCAGTAGGCAAAAAAGCCCCCTCGTGTTTTTTGATCTCGCCACTTGAGATTCAATTTCACGTGACCCTGCCACTTTGAACTGGCCCACGCCTTCATTAACCAGGTCCACCACTTGCCTTTATTGAAACTTGCCCCTCTTAACACAGAATATCCAGTTTATGGGAATTTACTAAATTAGGGTGAAATTATGCGGGCAGTGGGCAATTCAGCCCTCTTGTGCTTTCTGATCTTGCCACTTGAGATTCAGTTTCACACGACCCTGCCACTTCAAAATGACCGACGCCTTCACTAACCAAGTCCAACACTCATCCCTGTTGAAATTTACCCCTCTCAACCCGGAGCACTAGGTCTATGGGGATTTAACAAGGGTCAATCAGGGTGTGCTTTGGGTTTGTGGGGCTAAAACCAGAGTTAATCGGGAAGTGCCTAAAATTTATAGGGATGTGCACCCCATCTGGATTAGGTTTAAATTTTAAACCATACAGGCAGTGGGCAATTCAGCCCTCTTGTGCTTTCTGATCTCACCACCAGAGATTCAGTTTCACACGATCCTGCCACTTTAAACTGGCCCACGCCTTTACCAACCAGGCCCAACACTTATCCCTGTTGATCAGTCAGGGTGTGCTTTAGGTTTGTACGGCTGAAGCCAGAGTTAATCGGGAAATGCCTAGGGTTTGTGGGGGTGTATGCCCCTTTTGGACCTTAGGATTAGGTTTAAATTTTAGGCTAGTGGATATATTTAAACTGGCCGACGCCTTCACCAATCAGACCCAACACTTATTACTGTTGAAATTACCCCTCTTGACACGGGACACTGTCTATGGGGGTTTAGCAAGGGTCAATCAGGATGTGCTTTGGGTTTGTGGGGCTAAAGCCAGGGTTAATCGGGGAGTAAATAGGGTTTGTGGGGGTGTGTACCCCATCTAAACTTTAGTAGGGTTTGTGGGGGTGTGTACCCCATCCAAACTTTAGTAGGGTTTGTGGGGGTGTGTACCCCATCTACACTTTAGTAGGGTTTGTGGGGGTGTATACCCCATCTAAACTTTAAGATTAGGTTTAAGTTTTAAGCTAGTGAATATATATGTTTGACTAGGAGATATTAGGATACAGAATTTTAAATGACAGTATATGAACTGCTATGGCGAATGAGCTAATATAATAAAGCCAGATTAATCTGGACCATGCCTTTCATTATCAAGGTCCGACACCACTTGGTTCAACGAACCGGGTGTGCACTGGGACACATCATCAGTAATGTAACCTCGGATCATCAGGTGTTTCGGGCCTTTAATCACTAGACACCCTACTCGAGGTGGCCCAACAGTGTCAGGCTCAGACACTGCCTGTATTCCTCCCAGGGACCAATAATGAGAGGCATGTAATTCTAAGGGTAATGATATTTTTTTTTAAAAAAATCACTACCTGGCATCTATATGCCAAAGGTTACATGGAAAATAAAACAATAATATTCTTACCACTAGTTTTGTGTCTTGGGTCAACCATTTTAACTCCAACAAACTGCCTCCAACAACGCTTGACTCCCGCCTGGGAGACCAAATCCACTTACTCCCATCACTCCGGTCTCCCGGGGAGGTCTCTGAAAAATGCTATCCGGTTAAAACGTCCCTAGCCTGGGACCTTTTATTGTGTCCTAAAACCTGTCTAACCACTCCAACTGCAGACCCTATCTGTTGCTAGGATACCAAGCAGCCTTACTTATTCAACTCTTAAAGGTACACTGTATTTGGGTTTAAATATCTAAGCCTTCTTATTGGCCTCCAGTGGCCTGGAGAATGAAGAGAGTGTCACTGTAAGGTTAGGTTGAGATTATGCGGGCAGTGGGCAAAAAAGCCCCCTCGTGTTTTTTGATCTCGCCACTTGAGATTCAATTTCACGTGACCCTGCCACTTTGAACTGGCCCACGCCTTCATTAACCAGGTCCACCACTTGCCTTTATTGAAACTTGCCCCTCTTAACACAGAATATCCAGTTTGTGGGAATTTACTAAGTTAGGGTGAAATTATGCGGGCAGTGGGCAATTCAGCCCTCTTGTGCTTTCTGATCTTGCCACTTGAGATTCAGTTTCACACGACCCTGCCACTTCAAAATGACCGACGCCTTCACTAACCAAGTCCAACACTCATCCCTGTTGAAATTTACCCCTCTCGACCCGGAGCACTAGGTCTATGGGGATTTAACAAGGGTCAATCAGGGTGTGCTTTGGGTTTGTGGGGCTAAAACCAGAGTTAATCGGGAAGTGCCTAAAATTTATGGGGATGTGCACCCCATCTGAATTAGGTTTAAATTTTAAACCATACAGGCAGTGGGCAATTCAGCCCTCTTGTGCTTTCTGATCTCGCCACCAGAGATTCAGTTTCACACGATCCTGCCACTTTAAACTGGCCCACGCCTTTACCAACCAGGCCCAACACTTATCCCTGTTGATCAGTCAGGGTGTGCTTTAGGTTTGTACGGCTGAAGCCAGAGTTCCTAGGGTTTGTGGGGGTGTATGCCCCTTTTGGACCTTAGGATTAGGTTTAAATTTTAGGCTAGTGGATATATTTAAACTGGCCGACGCCTTCACCAATCAGACCCAACACTTATTCCTGTTGAAATTACCCCTCTTGACACGGGACACTGTCTATGGGGGTTTAGCAAGGGTCAATCAGGATGTACTTTGGGTTTGTGGGGCTAAAGCCAGGGTTAATCGGGGAGTGAATAGGGTTTGTGGGGGTGTGTACCCCATCTAAACTTTAGTAGGGTTTGTGGGGGTGTGTACCCCATCTAAACTTTAGTAGGGTTTGTGGGGGTGTGTACCCCATCTAAACTTTAATAGGGTTTGTGGGGGTGTGTACCCCATCTAAACTTTAGTAGGGTTTGTGGGGGTGTATACCCCATCTAAACTTTAAGATTAGGTTTAAGTTTTAAGCTAGTGAATATATATGTTTGACTAGGAGATATTAGAATACAGAATTTTAAATGACAGTATATGAACTGCTATGGCGAATGAGCTAGTATAATAAAGCCAGGTTAATCTGGACCATGCCTTTCATTATCAAGGTCCGACACCACTTGGTTCAACGAACCGGGTGTGCACTGGGACACATCATCAGTAATGTAACCTCGGATCATCAGGTGTTTCGGGCCTTTAATCACTAGACACCCTACTCGAGGTGGCCCGACAGTGTCAAGCTCAGACACTGCCTGTATTCCTCCCAGGGACCAATAATGAGAGGCATGTAATTCTAAGGGTAATGATATTTTTTTAAAAAAATCACTACCTGGCATCTATATGCCAAGGGTTACATGGAAAATAAAACAATAATATTCTTACCACTAGTTTTGTGTCTTGGGTCAACCATTTTAACTCCAACAAACTGCCTCCAACAATACTTGACTCCCGCCTGGGAGACCAAATCCACTTACTCCCATCACTCCGGTCTCCCGGGGAGGTCTCTGAAAAATGCTATCCGGTTAAAACGTCCCTAGCCTGGGACCTTTTATTGTGTCCTAAAACATGTCTAACCACTCCAACTGCAGACCCTATCTGTTGCTAGGATACCAAGCAGCCTTACTTATTCAACTCTTAAAGGTACACTGTCCATTTGGGTTTAAATATCTAAGCCTTCTTATTGGCCTCCAGTGGCCTGGAGAATGAAGAGCGTGTCACTGTAAGGTTAGGTTGAGATTATGCGGGCAGTGGGCAAAAAAGCCCCCTCGTGTTTTTTGATCTCGCCACTTGAGATTCAATTTCACGTGACCCTGCCACTTTGAACTGGCCCACGCCTTCATTAACCAGGTCCACCACTTGCCTTTATTGAAACTTGCCCCTCTTAACACAGAATATCCAATTTATGGGAATTTACTAAGTTAGGGTGAAATTATGCGGGCAGTGGGCAATTCAGCCCTCTTGTGCTTTCTGATCTTGCCACTTGAGATTCAGTTTCACACGACCCTGCCACTTCAAAATGACCGACGCCTTCACTAACCAAGTCCAACACTCATCCCTGTTGAAATTTACCCCTCTCGACCCGGAGCACTAAGTCTATGGGGATTTAACAAGGGTCAATCAGGGTGTGCTTTGGGTTTGTGGGGCTAAAACCAGAGTTAATCGGGAAGTGCCTAAAATTTATGGGGATGTGCACCCCATCTGGATTAGGTTTAAATTTTAAACCATACAGGCAGTGGGCAATTCAGCCCTCTTGTGCTTTCTGATCTCGCCACCAGAGATTCAGTTTCACACGATCCTGCCACTTTAAACTGGCCCACGCCTTTACCAACCAGGCCCAACACTTATCCCTGTTGATCAGTCAGGGTGTGCTTTAGGTTTGTACGGCTGAAGCCAGAGTTCCTAGGGTTTGTGGGGGTGTATGCCCCTTTTGGACCTTAGGATTAGGTTTAAATTTTAGGCTAGTGGATATATTTAAACTGGCCGACGCCTTCACCAATCAGACCCAACACTTATTCCTGTTGAAATTACCCCTCTTGACACGGGACACTGTCTATGGGAGTTTAGCAAGGGTCAATCAGGATGTGCTTTGGGTTTGTGGGGCTAAAGCCAGGGTTAATCGGGGAGTGAATAGGGTTTGTGGGGGTGTGTACCCCATCTAAACTTTAGTAGGGTTTGTGGGGGTGTGTACCCCATCTAAACTTTAATAGGGTTTGTGGGGGTGTGTACCCCATCTAAACTTTAGTAGGGTTTGTGGGGGTGTATACCCCATCTAAACTTTAAGATTAGGTTTAAGTTTTAAGCTAGTGAATATATATGTTTGACTAGGAGATATTAGAATACAGAATTTTAAATGACAGTATATGAACTGCTATGGCGAATGAGCTAGTATAATAAAGCCAGGTTAATCTGGACCATGCCTTTCATTATCAAGGTCCGACACCACTTGGTTCAACGAACCGGGTGTGCACTGGGACACATCATCAGTAATGTAACCTCGGATCATCAGGTGTTTCGGGCCTTTAATCACTAGACACCCTACTCGAGGTGGCCCGACAGTGTCAAGCTCAGACACTGCCTGTATTCCTCCCAGGGACCAATAATGAGAGGCATGTAATTCTAAGGGTAATGATATTTTTTTAAAAAAATCACTACCTGGCATCTATATGCCAAGGGTTACATGGAAAATAAAACAATAATATTCTTACCACTAGTTTTGTGTCTTGGGTCAACCATTTTAACTCCAACAAACTGCCTCCAACAATACTTGACTCCCGCCTGGGAGACCAAATCCACTTACTCCCATCACTCCGGTCTCCCGGGGAGGTCTCTGAAAAATGCTATCCGGTTAAAACGTCCCTAGCCTGGGACCTTTTATTGTGTCCTAAAACCTGTCTAACCACTCCAACTGCAGACCCTATCTGTTGCTAGGATACCAAGCAGCCTTACTTATTCAACTCTTAAAGGTACACTGTCCATTTGGGTTTAAATATCTAAGCCTTCTTATTGGCCTCCAGTGGCCTGGAGAATGAAGAGCGTGTCACTGTAAGGTTAGGTTGAGATTATGCGGGCAGTGGGCAAAAAAGCCCCCTCGTGTTTTTTGATCTCGCCACTTGAGATTCAATTTCACGTGACCCTGCCACTTTGAACTGGCCCACGCCTTCATTAACCAGGTCCACCACTTGCCTTTATTGAAACTTGCCCCTCTTAACACAGAATATCCAATTTATGGGAATTTACTAAGTTAGGGTGAAATTATGCGGGCAGTGGGCAATTCAGCCCTCTTGTGCTTTCTGATCTTGCCACTTGAGATTCAGTTTCACACGACCCTGCCACTTCAAAATGACCGACGCCTTCACTAACCAAGTCCAACACTCATCCCTGTTGAAATTTACCCCTCTCGACCCGGAGCACTAAGTCTATGGGGATTTAACAAGGGTCAATCAGGGTGTGCTTTGGGTTTGTGGGGCTAAAACCAGAGTTAATCGGGAAGTGCCTAAAATTTATGGGGATGTGCACCCCATCTGGATTAGGTTTAAATTTTAAACCATACAGGCAGTGGGCAATTCAGCCCTCTTGTGCTTTCTGATCTCGCCACCAGAGATTCAGTTTCACACGATCCTGCCACTTTAAACTGGCCCACGCCTTTACCAACCAGGCCCAACACTTATCCCTGTTGATCAGTCAGGGTGTGCTTTAGGTTTGTACGGCTGAAGCCAGAGTTCCTAGGGTTTGTGGGGGTGTATGCCCCTTTTGGACCTTAGGATTAGGTTTAAATTTTAGGCTAGTGGATATATTTAAACTGGCCGACGCCTTCACCAATCAGACCCAACACTTATTCCTGTTGAAATTACCCCTCTTGACACGGGACACTGTCTATGGGAGTTTAGCAAGGGTCAATCAGGATGTGCTTTGGGTTTGTGGGGCTAAAGCCAGGGTTAATCGGGGAGTGAATAGGGTTTGTGGGGGTGTGTACCCCATCTAAACTTTAGTAGGGTTTGTGGGGGTGTGTACCCCATCTAAACTTTAATAGGGTTTGTGGGGGTGTGTACCCCATCTAAACTTTAGTAGGGTTTGTGGGGGTGTATACCCCATCTAAACTTTAAGATTAGGTTTAAGTTTTAAGCTAGTGAATATATATGTTTGACTAGGAGATATTAGAATACAGAATTTTAAATGACAGTATATGAACTGCTATGGCGAATGAGCTAGTATAATAAAGCCAGGTTAATCTGGACCATGCCTTTCATTATCAAGGTCCGACACCACTTGGTTCAACGAACCGGGTGTGCACTGGGACACATCATCAGTAATGTAACCTCGGATCATCAGGTGTTTCGGGCCTTTAATCACTAGACACCCTACTCGAGGTGGCCCGACAGTGTCAAGCTCAGACACTGCCTGTATTCCTCCCAGGGACCAATAATGAGAGGCATGTAATTCTAAGGGTAATGATATTTTTTTAAAAAAATCACTACCTGGCATCTATATGCCAAGGGTTACATGGAAAATAAAACAATAATATTCTTACCACTAGTTTTGTGTCTTGGGTCAACCATTTTAACTCCAACAAACTGCCTCCAACAATACTTGACTCCCGCCTGGGAGACCAAATCCACTTACTCCCATCACTCCGGTCTCCCGGGGAGGTCTCTGAAAAATGCTATCCGGTTAAAACGTCCCTAGCCTGGGACCTTTTATTGTGTCCTAAAACCTGTCTAACCACTCCAACTGCAGACCCTATCTGTTGCTAGGATACCAAGCAGCCTTACTTATTCAACTCTTAAAGGTACACTGTCCATTTGGGTTTAAATATCTAAGCCTTCTTATTGGCCTCCAGTGGCCTGGAGAATGAAGAGCGTGTCACTGTAAGGTTAGGTTGAGATTATGCGGGCAGTGGGCAAAAAAGCCCCCTCGTGTTTTTTGATCTCGCCACTTGAGATTCAATTTCACGTGACCCTGCCACTTTGAACTGGCCCACGCCTTCATTAACCAGGTCCACCACTTGCCTTTATTGAAACTTGCCCCTCTTAACACAGAATATCCAATTTATGGGAATTTACTAAGTTAGGGTGAAATTATGCGGGCAGTGGGCAATTCAGCCCTCTTGTGCTTTCTGATCTTGCCACTTGAGATTCAGTTTCACACGACCCTGCCACTTCAAAATGACCGACGCCTTCACTAACCAAGTCCAACACTCATCCCTGTTGAAATTTACCCCTCTCGACCCGGAGCACTAAGTCTATGGGGATTTAACAAGGGTCAATCAGGGTGTGCTTTGGGTTTGTGGGGCTAAAACCAGAGTTAATCGGGAAGTGCCTAAAATTTATGGGGATGTGCACCCCATCTGGATTAGGTTTAAATTTTAAACCATACAGGCAGTGGGCAATTCAGCCCTCTTGTGCTTTCTGATCTCGCCACCAGAGATTCAGTTTCACACGATCCTGCCACTTTAAACTGGCCCACGCCTTTACCAACCAGGCCCAACACTTATCCCTGTTGATCAGTCAGGGTGTGCTTTAGGTTTGTACGGCTGAAGCCAGAGTTCCTAGGGTTTGTGGGGGTGTATGCCCCTTTTGGACCTTAGGATTAGGTTTAAATTTTAGGCTAGTGGATATATTTAAACTGGCCGACGCCTTCACCAATCAGACCCAACACTTATTCCTGTTGAAATTACCCCTCTTGACACGGGACACTGTCTATGGGAGTTTAGCAAGGGTCAATCAGGATGTGCTTTGGGTTTGTGGGGCTAAAGCCAGGGTTAATCGGGGAGTGAATAGGGTTTGTGGGGGTGTGTACCCCATCTAAACTTTAGTAGGGTTTGTGGGGGTGTGTACCCCATCTAAACTTTAATAGGGTTTGTGGGGGTGTGTACCCCATCTAAACTTTAATAGGGTTTGTGGGGGTGTATACCCCATCTAAACTTTAGTAGGGTTTGTGGGGGTGTATACCCCATCTAAACTTTAAGATTAGGTTTAAGTTTTAAGCTAGTGAATATATATGTTTGACTAGGAGATATTAGAATACAGAATTTTAAATGACAGTATATGAACTGCTATGGCGAATGAGCTAGTATAATAAAGCCAGGTTAATCTGGACCATGCCTTTCATTATCAAGGTCCGACACCACTTGGTTCAACGAACCGGGTGTGCACTGGGACACATCATCAGTAATGTAACCTCGGATCATCAGGTGTTTCGGGCCTTTAATCACTAGACACCCTACTCGAGGTGGCCCGACAGTGTCAAGCTCAGACACTGCCTGTATTCCTCCCAGGGACCAATAATGAGAGGCATGTAATTCTAAGGGTAATGATATTTTTTTAAAAAAATCACTACCTGGCATCTATATGCCAAGGGTTACATGGAAAATAAAACAATAATATTCTTACCACTAGTTTTGTGTCTTGGGTCAACCATTTTAACTCCAACAAACTGCCTCCAACAATACTTGACTCCCGCCTGGGAGACCAAATCCACTTACTCCCATCACTCCGGTCTCCCGGGGAGGTCTCTGAAAAATGCTATCCGGTTAAAACGTCCCTAGCCTGGGACCTTTTATTGTGTCCTAAAACCTGTCTAACCACTCCAACTGCAGACCCTATCTGTTGCTAGGATACCAAGCAGCCTTACTTATTCAACTCTTAAAGGTACACTGTCCATTTGGGTTTAAATATCTAAGCCTTCTTATTGGCCTCCAGTGGCCTGGAGAATGAAGAGCGTGTCACTGTAAGGTTAGGTTGAGATTATGCGGGCAGTGGGCAAAAAAGCCCCCTCGTGTTTTTTGATCTCGCCACTTGAGATTCAATTTCACGTGACCCTGCCACTTTGAACTGGCCCACGCCTTCATTAACCAGGTCCACCACTTGCCTTTATTGAAACTTGCCCCTCTTAACACAGAATATCCAATTTATGGGAATTTACTAAGTTAGGGTGAAATTATGCGGGCAGTGGGCAATTCAGCCCTCTTGTGCTTTCTGATCTTGCCACTTGAGATTCAGTTTCACACGACCCTGCCACTTCAAAATGACCGACGCCTTCACTAACCAAGTCCAACACTCATCCCTGTTGAAATTTACCCCTCTCGACCCGGAGCACTAAGTCTATGGGGATTTAACAAGGGTCAATCAGGGTGTGCTTTGGGTTTGTGGGGCTAAAACCAGAGTTAATCGGGAAGTGCCTAAAATTTATGGGGATGTGCACCCCATCTGGATTAGGTTTAAATTTTAAACCATACAGGCAGTGGGCAATTCAGCCCTCTTGTGCTTTCTGATCTCGCCACCAGAGATTCAGTTTCACACGATCCTGCCACTTTAAACTGGCCCACGCCTTTACCAACCAGGCCCAACACTTATCCCTGTTGATCAGTCAGGGTGTGCTTTAGGTTTGTACGGCTGAAGCCAGAGTTCCTAGGGTTTGTGGGGGTGTATGCCCCTTTTGGACCTTAGGATTAGGTTTAAATTTTAGGCTAGTGGATATATTTAAACTGGCCGACGCCTTCACCAATCAGACCCAACACTTATTCCTGTTGAAATTACCCCTCTTGACACGGGACACTGTCTATGGGAGTTTAGCAAGGGTCAATCAGGATGTGCTTTGGGTTTGTGGGGCTAAAGCCAGGGTTAATCGGGGAGTGAATAGGGTTTGTGGGGGTGTGTACCCCATCTAAACTTTAGTAGGGTTTGTGGGGGTGTGTACCCCATCTAAACTTTAATAGGGTTTGTGGGGGTGTGTACCCCATCTAAACTTTAATAGGGTTTGTGGGGGTGTATACCCCATCTAAACTTTAGTAGGGTTTGTGGGGGTGTATACCCCATCTAAACTTTAAGATTAGGTTTAAGTTTTAAGCTAGTGAATATATATGTTTGACTAGGAGATATTAGAATACAGAATTTTAAATGACAGTATATGAACTGCTATGGCGAATGAGCTAGTATAATAAAGCCAGGTTAATCTGGACCATGCCTTTCATTATCAAGGTCCGACACCACTTGGTTCAACGAACCGGGTGTGCACTGGGACACATCATCAGTAATGTAACCTCGGATCATCAGGTGTTTCGGGCCTTTAATCACTAGACACCCTACTCGAGGTGGCCCGACAGTGTCAAGCTCAGACACTGCCTGTATTCCTCCCAGGGACCAATAATGAGAGGCATGTAATTCTAAGGGTAATGATATTTTTTTAAAAAAATCACTACCTGGCATCTATATGCCAAGGGTTACATGGAAAATAAAACAATAATATTCTTACCACTAGTTTTGTGTCTTGGGTCAACCATTTTAACTCCAACAAACTGCCTCCAACAATACTTGACTCCCGCCTGGGAGACCAAATCCACTTACTCCCATCACTCCGGTCTCCCGGGGAGGTCTCTGAAAAATGCTATCCGGTTAAAACGTCCCTAGCCTGGGACCTTTTATTGTGTCCTAAAACCTGTCTAACCACTCCAACTGCAGACCCTATCTGTTGCTAGGATACCAAGCAGCCTTACTTATTCAACTCTTAAAGGTACACTGTCCATTTGGGTTTAAATATCTAAGCCTTCTTATTGGCCTCCAGTGGCCTGGAGAATGAAGAGCGTGTCACTGTAAGGTTAGGTTGAGATTATGCGGGCAGTGGGCAAAAAAGCCCCCTCGTGTTTTTTGATCTCGCCACTTGAGATTCAATTTCACGTGACCCTGCCACTTTGAACTGGCCCACGCCTTCATTAACCAGGTCCACCACTTGCCTTTATTGAAACTTGCCCCTCTTAACACAGAATATCCAATTTATGGGAATTTACTAAGTTAGGGTGAAATTATGCGGGCAGTGGGCAATTCAGCCCTCTTGTGCTTTCTGATCTTGCCACTTGAGATTCAGTTTCACACGACCCTGCCACTTCAAAATGACCGACGCCTTCACTAACCAAGTCCAACACTCATCCCTGTTGAAATTTACCCCTCTCGACCCGGAGCACTAAGTCTATGGGGATTTAACAAGGGTCAATCAGGGTGTGCTTTGGGTTTGTGGGGCTAAAACCAGAGTTAATCGGGAAGTGCCTAAAATTTATGGGGATGTGCACCCCATCTGGATTAGGTTTAAATTTTAAACCATACAGGCAGTGGGCAATTCAGCCCTCTTGTGCTTTCTGATCTCGCCACCAGAGATTCAGTTTCACACGATCCTGCCACTTTAAACTGGCCCACGCCTTTACCAACCAGGCCCAACACTTATCCCTGTTGATCAGTCAGGGTGTGCTTTAGGTTTGTACGGCTGAAGCCAGAGTTCCTAGGGTTTGTGGGGGTGTATGCCCCTTTTGGACCTTAGGATTAGGTTTAAATTTTAGGCTAGTGGATATATTTAAACTGGCCGACGCCTTCACCAATCAGACCCAACACTTATTCCTGTTGAAATTACCCCTCTTGACACGGGACACTGTCTATGGGAGTTTAGCAAGGGTCAATCAGGATGTGCTTTGGGTTTGTGGGGCTAAAGCCAGGGTTAATCGGGGAGTGAATAGGGTTTGTGGGGGTGTGTACCCCATCTAAACTTTAGTAGGGTTTGTGGGGGTGTGTACCCCATCTAAACTTTAGTAGGGTTTGTGGGGGTGTGTACCCCATCTAAACTTTAGTAGGGTTTGTGGGGGTGTATACCCCATCTAAACTTTAAGATTAGGTTTAAGTTTTAAGCTAGTGAATATATATGTTTGACTAGGAGATATTAGAATACAGAATTTTAAATGACAGTATATGAACTGCTATGGCGAATGAGCTAGTATAATAAAGCCAGGTTAATCTGGACCATGCCTTTCATTATCAAGGTCCGACACCACTTGGTTCAACGAACCGGGTGTGCACTGGGACACATCATCAGTAATGTAACCTCGGATCATCAGGTGTTTCGGGCCTTTAATCACTAGACACCCTACTCGAGGTGGCCCGACAGTGTCAGGCTCAGACACTGCCTGTATTCCTCCCAGGGACCAATAATGAGAGGCATGTAATTCTAAAGGTAATGATATTTTTTTAAAAAAATCACTACCTGGCATCTATATGCCAAGGGTTACATGGAAAATAAAACAATAATATTCTTACCACTAGTTTTGTGTCTTGGGTCAACCATTTTAACTCCAACAAACTGCCTCCAACAACGCTTGACTCCCGCCTGGGAGACCAAATCCACTTACTCCCATCACTCCGGTCTCCCAGGGAGGTCTCTGAAAAATGCTATCCGGTTAAAACGTCCCTAGCCCGGGACTCCATCTCCACTTTTATTGTGTCCTAAAACCTGTCTAACCACTCCAACTGCAGACCCTATCTGTCGCTAGGATACCGAGCAGCCTTACCTATTCAACTCTTAAAGGTACACTGTCCATTTGGGTTTAAATATCTAAGCCTTCTTATTGGCCTCCAGTGGCCTGGAGAATGAAGAGCGTGTCACTGTAAGGTTAGGTTGAGATTATGCGGGCAGTGGGCAAAAAAGCCCCCTCGTGTTTTTTGATCTCGCCACTTGAGATTCAATTTCACGTGACCCTGCCACTTTGAACTGGCCCACGCCTTCATTAACCAGGTCCACCACTTGCCTTTATTGAAACTTGCCCCTCTTAACACAGAATATCCAATTTATGGGAATTTACTAAGTTAGGGTGAAATTATGCGGGCAGTGGGCAATTCAGCCCTCTTGTGCTTTCTGATCTTGCCACTTGAGATTCAGTTTCACACGACCCTGCCACTTCAAAATGACCGACGCCTTCACTAACCAAGTCCAACACTCATCCCTGTTGAAATTTACCCCTCTCGACCCGGAGCACTAAGTCTATGGGGATTTAACAAGGGTCAATCAGGGTGTGCTTTGGGTTTGTGGGGCTAAAACCAGAGTTAATCGGGAAGTGCCTAAAATTTATGGGGATGTGCACCCCATCTGGATTAGGTTTAAATTTTAAACCATACAGGCAGTGGGCAATTCAGCCCTCTTGTGCTTTCTGATCTCGCCACCAGAGATTCAGTTTCACACGATCCTGCCACTTTAAACTGGCCCACGCCTTTACCAACCAGGCCCAACACTTATCCCTGTTGATCAGTCAGGGTGTGCTTTAGGTTTGTACGGTTGAAGCCAGAGTTCCTAGGGTTTGTGGGGGTGTATGCCCCTTTTGGACCTTAGGATTAGGTTTAAATTTTAGGCTAGTGGATATATTTAAACTGGCCGACGCCTTCACCAATCAGACCCAACACTTATTCCTGTTGAAATTACCCCTCTTGACACGGGACACTGTCTATGGGAGTTTAGCAAGGGTCAATCAGGATGTGCTTTGGGTTTGTGGGGCTAAAGCCAGGGTTAATCGGGGAGTGAATAGGGTTTGTGGGGGTGTGTACCCCATCTAAACTTTAGTAGGGTTTGTGGGGGTGTGTACCCCATCTAAACTTTAGTAGGGTTTGTGGGGGTGTGTACCCCATCTAAACTTTAGTAGGGTTTGTGGGGGTGTATACCCCATCTAAACTTTAAGATTAGGTTTAAGTTTTAAGCTAGTGAATATATATGTTTGACTAGGAGATATTAGAATACAGAATTTTAAATGACAGTATATGAACTGCTATGGCGAATGAGCTAGTATAATAAAGCCAGGTTAATCTGGACCATGCCTTTCATTATCAAGGTCCGACACCACTTGGTTCAACGAACCGGGTGTGCACTGGGACACATCATCAGTAATGTAACCTCGGATCATCAGGTGTTTCGGGCCTTTAATCACTAGACACCCTACTCGAGGTGGCCCAACAGTGTCAGGCTCAGACACTGCCTGTATTCCTCCCAGGGACCAATAATGAGAGGCATGTAATTCTAAAGGTAATGATATTTTTTTAAAAAAATCACTACCTGGCATCTATATGCCAAGGGTTACATGGAAAATAAAACAATAATATTCTTACCACTAGTTTTGTGTCTTGGGTCAACCATTTTAACTCCAACAAACTGCCTCCAACAACGCTTGACTCCCGCCTGGGAGACCAAATCCACTTACTCCCATCACTCCGGTCTCCCAGGGAGGTCTCTGAAAAATGCTATCCGGTTAAAACGTCCCTAGCCCGGGACTCCATCTCCACTTTTATTGTGTCCTAAAACCTGTCTAACCACTCCAACTGCAGACCCTATCTGTCGCTAGGATACCGAGCAGCCTTACCTATTCAACTCTTAAAGGTACACTGTCCATTTGGGTTTAAATATCTAAGCCTTCTTATTGGCCTCCAGTGGCCTGGAGAATGAAGAGCGTGTCACTGTAAGGTTAGGTTGAGATTATGCGGGCAGTGGGCAAAAAAGCCCCCTCGTGTTTTTTGATCTCGCCACTTGAGATTCAATTTCACGTGACCCTGCCACTTTGAACTGGCCCACGCCTTCATTAACCAGGTCCACCACTTGCCTTTATTGAAACTTGCCCCTCTTAACACAGAATATCCAATTTATGGGAATTTACTAAGTTAGGGTGAAATTATGCGGGCAGTGGGCAATTCAGCCCTCTTGTGCTTACTGATCTTGCCACTTGAGATTCAGTTTCACACGACCCTGCCACTTCAAAATGACCGACGCCTTCACTAACCAAGTCCAACACTCATCCCTGTTGAAATTTACCCCTCTCGACCCGGAGCACTAAGTCTATGGGGATTTAACAAGGGTCAATCAGGGTGTGCTTTGGGTTTGTGGGGCTAAAACCAGAGTTAATCGGGAAGTGCCTAAAATTTATGGGGATGTGCACCCCATCTGGATTAGGTTTAAATTTTAAACCATACAGGCAGTGGGCAATTCAGCCCTCTTGTGCTTTCTGATCTCGCCACCAGAGATTCAGTTTCACACGATCCTGCCACTTTAAACTGGCCCACGCCTTTACCAACCAGGCCCAACACTTATCCCTGTTGATCAGTCAGGGTGTGCTTTAGGTTTGTACGGTTGAAGCCAGAGTTCCTAGGGTTTGTGGGGGTGTATGCCCCTTTTGGACCTTAGGATTAGGTTTAAATTTTAGGCTAGTGGATATATTTAAACTGGCCGACGCCTTCACCAATCAGACCCAACACTTATTCCTGTTGAAATTACCCCTCTTGACACGGGACACTGTCTATGGGAGTTTAGCAAGGGTCAATCAGGATGTGCTTTGGGTTTGTGGGGCTAAAGCCAGGGTTAATCGGGGAGTGAATAGGGTTTGTGGGGGTGTGTACCCCATCTAAACTTTAGTAGGGTTTGTGGGGGTGTGTACCCCATCTAAACTTTAGTAGGGTTTGTGGGGGTGTGTACCCCATCTAAACTTTAGTAGGGTTTGTGGGGGTGTATACCCCATCTAAACTTTAAGATTAGGTTTAAGTTTTAAGCTAGTGAATATATATGTTTGACTAGGAGATATTAGAATACAGAATTTTAAATGACAGTATATGAACTGCTATGGCGAATGAGCTAGTATAATAAAGCCAGGTTAATCTGGACCATGCCTTTCATTATCAAGGTCCGACACCACTTGGTTCAACGAACCGGGTGTGCACTGGGACACATCATCAGTAATGTAACCTCGGATCATCAGGTGTTTCGGGCCTTTAATCACTAGACACCCTACTCGAGGTGGCCCAACAGTGTCAGGCTCAGACACTGCCTGTATTCCTCCCAGGGACCAATAATGAGAGGCATGTAATTCTAAAGGTAATGATATTTTTTTAAAAAAATCACTACCTGGCATCTATATGCCAAGGGTTACATGGAAAATAAAACAATAATATTCTTACCACTAGTTTTGTGTCTTGGGTCAACCATTTTAACTCCAACAAACTGCCTCCAACAACGCTTGACTCCCGCCTGGGAGACCAAATCCACTTACTCCCATCACTCCGGTCTCCCAGGGAGGTCTCTGAAAAATGCTATCCGGTTAAAACGTCCCTAGCCCGGGACTCCATCTCCACTTTTATTGTGTCCTAAAACCTGTCTAACCACTCCAACTGCAGACCCTATCTGTCGCTAGGATACCGAGCAGCCTTACCTATTCAACTCTTAAAGGTACACTGTCCATTTGGGTTTAAATATCTAAGCCTTCTTATTGGCCTCCAGTGGCCTGGAGAATGAAGAGCGTGTCACTGTAAGGTTAGGTTGAGATTATGCGGGCAGTGGGCAAAAAAGCCCCCTCGTGTTTTTTGATCTCGCCACTTGAGATTCAATTTCACGTGACCCTGCCACTTTGAACTGGCCCACGCCTTCATTAACCAGGTCCACCACTTGCCTTTATTGAAACTTGCCCCTCTTAACACAGAATATCCAATTTATGGGAATTTACTAAGTTAGGGTGAAATTATGCGGGCAGTGGGCAATTCAGCCCTCTTGTGCTTTCTGATCTTGCCACTTGAGATTCAGTTTCACACGACCCTGCCACTTCAAAATGACCGACGCCTTCACTAACCAAGTCCAACACTCATCCCTGTTGAAATTTACCCCTCTCGACCCGGAGCACTAAGTCTATGGGGATTTAACAAGGGTCAATCAGGGTGTGCTTTGGGTTTGTGGGGCTAAAACCAGAGTTAATCGGGAAGTGCCTAAAATTTATGGGGATGTGCACCCCATCTGGATTAGGTTTAAATTTTAAACCATACAGGCAGTGGGCAATTCAGCCCTCTTGTGCTTTCTGATCTCGCCACCAGAGATTCAGTTTCACACGATCCTGCCACTTTAAACTGGCCCACGCCTTTACCAACCAGGCCCAACACTTATCCCTGTTGATCAGTCAGGGTGTGCTTTAGGTTTGTACGGTTGAAGCCAGAGTTCCTAGGGTTTGTGGGGGTGTATGCCCCTTTTGGACCTTAGGATTAGGTTTAAATTTTAGGCTAGTGGATATATTTAAACTGGCCGACGCCTTCACCAATCAGACCCAACACTTATTCCTGTTGAAATTACCCCTCTTGACACGGGACACTGTCTATGGGAGTTTAGCAAGGGTCAATCAGGATGTGCTTTGGGTTTGTGGGGCTAAAGCCAGGGTTAATCGGGGAGTGAATAGGGTTTGTGGGGGTGTGTACCCCATCTAAACTTTAGTAGGGTTTGTGGGGGTGTGTACCCCATCTAAACTTTAGTAGGGTTTGTGGGGGTGTGTACCCCATCTAAACTTTAGTAGGGTTTGTGGGGGTGTATACCCCATCTAAACTTTAAGATTAGGTTTAAGTTTTAAGCTAGTGAATATATATGTTTGACTAGGAGATATTAGAATACAGAATTTTAAATGACAGTATATGAACTGCTATGGCGAATGAGCTAGTATAATAAAGCCAGGTTAATCTGGACCATGCCTTTCATTATCAAGGTCCGACACCACTTGGTTCAACGAACCGGGTGTGCACTGGGACACATCATCAGTAATGTAACCTCGGATCATCAGGTGTTTCGGGCCTTTAATCACTAGACACCCTACTCGAGGTGGCCCAACAGTGTCAGGCTCAGACACTGCCTGTATTCCTCCCAGGGACCAATAATGAGAGGCATGTAATTCTAAAGGTAATGATATTTTTTAAAAAAAATCACTACCTGGCATCTATATGCCAAGGGTTACATGGAAAATAAAACAATAATATTCTTACCACTAGTTTTGTGTCTTGGGTCAACCATTTTAACTCCAACAAACTGCCTCCAACAACGCTTGACTCCCGCCTGGGAGACCAAATCCACTTACTCCCATCACTCCGGTCTCCCAGGGAGGTCTCTGAAAAATGCTATCCGGTTAAAACGTCCCTAGCCCGGGACTCCATCTCCACTTTTATTGTGTCCTAAAACCTGTCTAACCACTCCAACTGCAGACCCTATCTGTCGCTAGGATACCGAGCAGCCTTACCTATTCAACTCTTAAAGGTACACTGTCCATTTGGGTTTAAATATCTAAGCCTTCTTATTGGCCTCCAGTGGCCTGGAGAATGAAGAGCGTGTCACTGTAAGGTTAGGTTGAGATTATGCGGGCAGTGGGCAAAAAAGCCCCCTCGTGTTTTTTGATCTCGCCACTTGAGATTCAATTTCACGTGACCCTGCCACTTTGAACTGGCCCACGCCTTCATTAACCAGGTCCACCACTTGCCTTTATTGAAACTTGCCCCTCTTAACACAGAATATCCAATTTATGGGAATTTACTAAGTTAGGGTGAAATTATGCGGGCAGTGGGCAATTCAGCCCTCTTGTGCTTTCTGATCTTGCCACTTGAGATTCAGTTTCACACGACCCTGCCACTTCAAAATGACCGACGCCTTCACTAACCAAGTCCAACACTCATCCCTGTTGAAATTTACCCCTCTCGACCCGGAGCACTAAGTCTATGGGGATTTAACAAGGGTCAATCAGGGTGTGCTTTGGGTTTGTGGGGCTAAAACCAGAGTTAATCGGGAAGTGCCTAAAATTTATGGGGATGTGCACCCCATCTGGATTAGGTTTAAATTTTAAACCATACAGGCAGTGGGCAATTCAGCCCTCTTGTGCTTTCTGATCTCGCCACCAGAGATTCAGTTTCACACGATCCTGCCACTTTAAACTGGCCCACGCCTTTACCAACCAGGCCCAACACTTATCCCTGTTGATCAGTCAGGGTGTGCTTTAGGTTTGTACGGTTGAAGCCAGAGTTCCTAGGGTTTGTGGGGGTGTATGCCCCTTTTGGACCTTAGGATTAGGTTTAAATTTTAGGCTAGTGGATATATTTAAACTGGCCGACGCCTTCACCAATCAGACCCAACACTTATTCCTGTTGAAATTACCCCTCTTGACACGGGACACTGTCTATGGGAGTTTAGCAAGGGTCAATCAGGATGTGCTTTGGGTTTGTGGGGCTAAAGCCAGGGTTAATCGGGGAGTGAATAGGGTTTGTGGGGGTGTGTACCCCATCTAAACTTTAGTAGGGTTTGTGGGGGTGTGTACCCCATCTAAACTTTAGTAGGGTTTGTGGGGGTGTGTACCCCATCTAAACTTTAGTAGGGTTTGTGGGGGTGTATACCCCATCTAAACTTTAAGATTAGGTTTAAGTTTTAAGCTAGTGAATATATATGTTTGACTAGGAGATATTAGAATACAGAATTTTAAATGACAGTATATGAACTGCTATGGCGAATGAGCTAGTATAATAAAGCCAGGTTAATCTGGACCATGCCTTTCATTATCAAGGTCCGACACCACTTGGTTCAACGAACCGGGTGTGCACTGGGACACATCATCAGTAATGTAACCTCGGATCATCAGGTGTTTCGGGCCTTTAATCACTAGACACCCTACTCGAGGTGGCCCAACAGTGTCAGGCTCAGACACTGCCTGTATTCCTACCAGGGACCAATAATGAGAGGCATGTAATTCTAAGGGTAATGATATTTTTTTTTAAAAAATCACTACCTGGCATCTATATGCCAAGGGTTACATGGAAAATAAAACAATAATATTCTTACCGCTAGTTTTGTGTCTTGGGTCAACCATTTTAACTCCAACAAACTGCCTTCAACAACGCTTGACTCCCGCCTGGGAGACCAAATCCACTTACTCCCATCCCTCCGGTCTCCCGGGGAGGTCTCTGAAAAATGCTATCCGGTTAAAACGTCCCTAGCCCGGGACTCCATCTCCACTTTTATTGTGTCCTAAAACCTGTCTGACCACTCCAACTGCAGACCCTATCTGTCGCTAGGATACCGAGCAGCCTTACTTATTCAACTCTTAAAGGTACACTGTCCATTTGGGTTTAAATATCTGAGCTTTCTTATTGGCCTCCCGTGCCCTGGAGAATGAAGAGCGTGTCACTGTAAGGTTAGGTTGAGATTATGCGGGCAGTGGACAAAAAAGCCCCCTCGTGTTTTTTGATCTCGCCACTTGAGATTCAATTTCACGTGACCCTGCCACTTTGAACTGGCCCACGCCTTCATTAACCAGGTCCACCACTTGCCTTTATTGAAACTTGCCCCTCTTAACACAGAATATCCAGTTTATGGGAATTTACTAAGTTAGGGTGAAATTATGCGGGCAGTGGGCAATTCAGCCCTCTTGTGCTTTCTGATCTTGCCACTTGAGATTCAGTTTCACACGACCCTGCCACTTCAAAATGACCGACGCCTTCACTAACCAAGTCCAACACTCATCCCTGTTGAAATTTACCCCTCTCGACCCGGAGCACTAGGTCTATGGGGATTTAACAAGGGTCAATCAGGGTGTGCTTTGGGTTTGTGGGGCTAAAGCCAGAGTTAATCGGGAAGTGCCTAAAATTTATGGGGGTGTGCACCCCATCTGGACCCTAGGATTAGGTTTAAATTTTAAACCATACAGGCAGTGGGCAATTCAGCCCTCTTGTGCTTTCTGATCTCGCCACCAGAGATTCAGTTTCACACGATCCTGCCACTTTAAACTGGCCCACGCCTTTACCAACCAGGCCCAACACTTATCCCTGTTGATCAGTCAGGGTGTGCTTTAGGTTTGTACGGCTGAAGCCAGAGTTCCTAGGGTTTGTGGGGGTGTATGCCCCTTTTGGAGCCTAGGATTAGGGTTAGGGTTAGGGTTAGGGTTAGGGTTAGGGTTAGGGTTAGGGTTAAGGTTAGGGTTAAGGTTAAGGTTAAGGTTAAGGTTAGGGTTAAGGTTAAGGTTAAGGTTAGGGTTAGGGTTAGGGTTAGGGTTAGGGTTAGGGTTAGGGTTAGGGTTAGGGTTAGGGTTAGGGTTAGGGTTAGGGTTAGGGTTAGGGTTAGGGTTAGGGTTAGGGTTAGGGTTAGGGTTAGGGTTAGGGTTAGGGCCCACAAATTAGGGTTAGGGTTAGGGCCCACAAATTAGGGTTAGGGTTAGGGTTAGGTTGAGATTATGCGGGCAGTGGGCAAAAAAGCCCCCTCGTGTTTTTTGATCTCGCCACTTGAGATTCAATTTCACGTGACCCTGCCACTTTGAACTGGCCCACGCCTTCATTAACCAGGTCCACCACTTGCCTTTATTGAAACTTGCCCCTCTTAACACAGAATATCCAGTTTATGGGAATTTACTAAGTTAGGGTGAAATTATGCGGGCAGTGGGCAATTCAGCCCTCTTGTGCTTTCTGATCTTGCCACTTGAGATTCAGTTTCACACGACCCTGCCACTTCAAAATGACCGACGCCTTCACTAACCAAGTCCAACACTCATCCCTGTTGAAATTTACCCCTCTCGACCCGGAGCACTAGGTCTATGGGGATTTAACAAGGGTCAATCAGGGTGTGCTTTGGGTTTGTGGGGCTAAAGCCAGAGTTAATCGGGAAGTGCCTAAAATTTATGGGGGTGTGCACCCCATCTGGACCCTAGGATTAGGTTTAAATTTTAAACCATACAGGCAGTGGGCAATTCAGCCCTCTTGTGCTTTCTGATCTCGCCACCAGAGATTCAGTTTCACACGATCCTGCCACTTTAAACTGGCCCACGCCTTTACCAACCAGGCCCAACACTTATCCCTGTTGATCAGTCAGGGTGTGCTTTAGGTTTGTACGGCTGAAGCCAGAGTTAATCGGGAAGTGCCTAGGGTTTGTGGGGGTGTATGCCCCTTTTGGACCTTAGGATTAGGTTTAAATTTTAGGCTAGTGGATATATTTAAACTGGCCGACGCCTTCACCAATCAGACCCAACACTTATTCCTGTTGAAATTACCCCTCTTGACACGGGACACTGTCTATGGGGGTTTAGCAAGGGTCAATCAGGATGTGCTTTGGGTTTGTGGGGCTAAAGCCAGAGTTAATCGGGGAGTGAATAGGGTTTGTGGGGGTGTGTAACCCATCTAAACTTTAGTAGGGTTTGTGGGGGTGTGTACCCCATCTAAACTTTAGTAGGGTTTGTGGGGGTGTGTACCCCATCTAAACTTTAGTAGGGTTTGTGGGGGTGTGTACCCCATCTAAACTTTAAGATTAGGTTTAAGTTTTAAGCTAGTGAATATATATGTTTGACTAGGAGATATTAGAATACAGAATTTTAAATGACAGTATATGAACTGCTATGGCGAATGAGCTAGTATAATAAAGCCAGGTTAATCTGGACCATGCCTTTCATTATCAAGGTCCGACACCACTTGGTTCAACGAACCGGGTGTGCACTGGGACACATCATCAGTAATGTAACCTCGGATCATCAGGTGTTTCGGGCCTTTAATCACTAGACACCCTACTCGAGGTGGCCCAACAGTGTCAGGCTCAGACACTGCCTGTATTCCTCCCAGGGACCAATAATGAGAGGCATGTAATTCTAAAGGTAATGATATTTTTTTAAAAAAATCACTACCTGGCATCTATATGCCAAGGGTTACATGGAAAATAAAACAATAATATTCTTACCACTAGTTTTGTGTCTTGGGTCAACCATTTTAACTCCAACAAACTGCCTCCAACAACGCTTGACTCCCGCCTGGGAGACCAAATCCACTTACTCCCATCACTCCGGTCTCCCAGGGAGGTCTCTGAAAAATGCTATCCGGTTAAAACGTCCCTAGCCCGGGACTCCATCTCCACTTTTATTGTGTCCTAAAACCTGTCTAACCACTCCAACTGCAGACCCTATCTGTCGCTAGGATACCGAGCAGCCTTACCTATTCAACTCTTAAAGGTACACTGTCCATTTGGGTTTAAATATCTAAGCCTTCTTATTGGCCTCCAGTGGCCTGGAGAATGAAGAGCGTGTCACTGTAAGGTTAGGTTGAGATTATGCGGGCAGTGGGCAAAAAAGCCCCCTCGTGTTTTTTGATCTCGCCACTTGAGATTCAATTTCACGTGACCCTGCCACTTTGAACTGGCCCACGCCTTCATTAACCAGGTCCACCACTTGCCTTTATTGAAACTTGCCCCTCTTAACACAGAATATCCAATTTATGGGAATTTACTAAGTTAGGGTGAAATTATGCGGGCAGTGGGCAATTCAGCCCTCTTGTGCTTTCTGATCTTGCCACTTGAGATTCAGTTTCACACGACCCTGCCACTTCAAAATGACCGACGCCTTCACTAACCAAGTCCAACACTCATCCCTGTTGAAATTTACCCCTCTCGACCCGGAGCACTAAGTCTATGGGGATTTAACAAGGGTCAATCAGGGTGTGCTTTGGGTTTGTGGGGCTAAAACCAGAGTTAATCGGGAAGTGCCTAAAATTTATGGGGATGTGCACCCCATCTGGATTAGGTTTAAATTTTAAACCATACAGGCAGTGGGCAATTCAGCCCTCTTGTGCTTTCTGATCTCGCCACCAGAGATTCAGTTTCACACGATCCTGCCACTTTAAACTGGCCCACGCCTTTACCAACCAGGCCCAACACTTATCCCTGTTGATCAGTCAGGGTGTGCTTTAGGTTTGTACGGTTGAAGCCAGAGTTCCTAGGGTTTGTGGGGGTGTATGCCCCTTTTGGACCTTAGGATTAGGTTTAAATTTTAGGCTAGTGGATATATTTAAACTGGCCGACGCCTTCACCAATCAGACCCAACACTTATTCCTGTTGAAATTACCCCTCTTGACACGGGACACTGTCTATGGGAGTTTAGCAAGGGTCAATCAGGATGTGCTTTGGGTTTGTGGGGCTAAAGCCAGGGTTAATCGGGGAGTGAATAGGGTTTGTGGGGGTGTGTACCCCATCTAAACTTTAGTAGGGTTTGTGGGGGTGTGTACCCCATCTAAACTTTAGTAGGGTTTGTGGGGGTGTGTACCCCATCTAAACTTTAGTAGGGTTTGTGGGGGTGTATACCCCATCTAAACTTTAAGATTAGGTTTAAGTTTTAAGCTAGTGAATATATATGTTTGACTAGGAGATATTAGAATACAGAATTTTAAATGACAGTATATGAACTGCTATGGCGAATGAGCTAGTATAATAAAGCCAGGTTAATCTGGACCATGCCTTTCATTATCAAGGTCCGACACCACTTGGTTCAACGAACCGGGTGTGCACTGGGACACATCATCAGTAATGTAACCTCGGATCATCAGGTGTTTCGGGCCTTTAATCACTAGACACCCTACTCGAGGTGGCCCAACAGTGTCAGGCTCAGACACTGCCTGTATTCCTCCCAGGGACCAATAATGAGAGGCATGTAATTCTAAAGGTAATGATATTTTTTTAAAAAAATCACTACCTGGCATCTATATGCCAAGGGTTACATGGAAAATAAAACAATAATATTCTTACCACTAGTTTTGTGTCTTGGGTCAACCATTTTAACTCCAACAAACTGCCTCCAACAACGCTTGACTCCCGCCTGGGAGACCAAATCCACTTACTCCCATCACTCCGGTCTCCCAGGGAGGTCTCTGAAAAATGCTATCCGGTTAAAACGTCCCTAGCCCGGGACTCCATCTCCACTTTTATTGTGTCCTAAAACCTGTCTAACCACTCCAACTGCAGACCCTATCTGTCGCTAGGATACCGAGCAGCCTTACCTATTCAACTCTTAAAGGTACACTGTCCATTTGGGTTTAAATATCTAAGCCTTCTTATTGGCCTCCAGTGGCCTGGAGAATGAAGAGCGTGTCACTGTAAGGTTAGGTTGAGATTATGCGGGCAGTGGGCAAAAAAGCCCCCTCGTGTTTTTTGATCTCGCCACTTGAGATTCAATTTCACGTGACCCTGCCACTTTGAACTGGCCCACGCCTTCATTAACCAGGTCCACCACTTGCCTTTATTGAAACTTGCCCCTCTTAACACAGAATATCCAATTTATGGGAATTTACTAAGTTAGGGTGAAATTATGCGGGCAGTGGGCAATTCAGCCCTCTTGTGCTTTCTGATCTTGCCACTTGAGATTCAGTTTCACACGACCCTGCCACTTCAAAATGACCGACGCCTTCACTAACCAAGTCCAACACTCATCCCTGTTGAAATTTACCCCTCTCGACCCGGAGCACTAAGTCTATGGGGATTTAACAAGGGTCAATCAGGGTGTGCTTTGGGTTTGTGGGGCTAAAACCAGAGTTAATCGGGAAGTGCCTAAAATTTATGGGGATGTGCACCCCATCTGGATTAGGTTTAAATTTTAAACCATACAGGCAGTGGGCAATTCAGCCCTCTTGTGCTTTCTGATCTCGCCACCAGAGATTCAGTTTCACACGATCCTGCCACTTTAAACTGGCCCACGCCTTTACCAACCAGGCCCAACACTTATCCCTGTTGATCAGTCAGGGTGTGCTTTAGGTTTGTACGGTTGAAGCCAGAGTTCCTAGGGTTTGTGGGGGTGTATGCCCCTTTTGGACCTTAGGATTAGGTTTAAATTTTAGGCTAGTGGATATATTTAAACTGGCCGACGCCTTCACCAATCAGACCCAACACTTATTCCTGTTGAAATTACCCCTCTTGACACGGGACACTGTCTATGGGAGTTTAGCAAGGGTCAATCAGGATGTGCTTTGGGTTTGTGGGGCTAAAGCCAGGGTTAATCGGGGAGTGAATAGGGTTTGTGGGGGTGTGTACCCCATCTAAACTTTAGTAGGGTTTGTGGGGGTGTGTACCCCATCTAAACTTTAGTAGGGTTTGTGGGGGTGTGTACCCCATCTAAACTTTAGTAGGGTTTGTGGGGGTGTATACCCCATCTAAACTTTAAGATTAGGTTTAAGTTTTAAGCTAGTGAATATATATGTTTGACTAGGAGATATTAGAATACAGAATTTTAAATGACAGTATATGAACTGCTATGGCGAATGAGCTAGTATAATAAAGCCAGGTTAATCTGGACCATGCCTTTCATTATCAAGGTCCGACACCACTTGGTTCAACGAACCGGGTGTGCACTGGGACACATCATCAGTAATGTAACCTCGGATCATCAGGTGTTTCGGGCCTTTAATCACTAGACACCCTACTCGAGGTGGCCCAACAGTGTCAGGCTCAGACACTGCCTGTATTCCTACCAGGGACCAATAATGAGAGGCATGTAATTCTAAGGGTAATGATATTTTTTTTTAAAAAATCACTACCTGGCATCTATATGCCAAGGGTTACATGGAAAATAAAACAATAATATTCTTACCGCTAGTTTTGTGTCTTGGGTCAACCATTTTAACTCCAACAAACTGCCTTCAACAACGCTTGACTCCCGCCTGGGAGACCAAATCCACTTACTCCCATCCCTCCGGTCTCCCGGGGAGGTCTCTGAAAAATGCTATCCGGTTAAAACGTCCCTAGCCCGGGACTCCATCTCCACTTTTATTGTGTCCTAAAACCTGTCTGACCACTCCAACTGCAGACCCTATCTGTCGCTAGGATACCGAGCAGCCTTACTTATTCAACTCTTAAAGGTACACTGTCCATTTGGGTTTAAATATCTGAGCTTTCTTATTGGCCTCCCGTGCCCTGGAGAATGAAGAGCGTGTCACTGTAAGGTTAGGTTGAGATTATGCGGGCAGTGGACAAAAAAGCCCCCTCGTGTTTTTTGATCTCGCCACTTGAGATTCAATTTCACGTGACCCTGCCACTTTGAACTGGCCCACGCCTTCATTAACCAGGTCCACCACTTGCCTTTATTGAAACTTGCCCCTCTTAACACAGAATATCCAGTTTATGGGAATTTACTAAGTTAGGGTGAAATTATGCGGGCAGTGGGCAATTCAGCCCTCTTGTGCTTTCTGATCTTGCCACTTGAGATTCAGTTTCACACGACCCTGCCACTTCAAAATGACCGACGCCTTCACTAACCAAGTCCAACACTCATCCCTGTTGAAATTTACCCCTCTCGACCCGGAGCACTAGGTCTATGGGGATTTAACAAGGGTCAATCAGGGTGTGCTTTGGGTTTGTGGGGCTAAAGCCAGAGTTAATCGGGAAGTGCCTAAAATTTATGGGGGTGTGCACCCCATCTGGACCCTAGGATTAGGTTTAAATTTTAAACCATACAGGCAGTGGGCAATTCAGCCCTCTTGTGCTTTCTGATCTCGCCACCAGAGATTCAGTTTCACACGATCCTGCCACTTTAAACTGGCCCACGCCTTTACCAACCAGGCCCAACACTTATCCCTGTTGATCAGTCAGGGTGTGCTTTAGGTTTGTACGGCTGAAGCCAGAGTTCCTAGGGTTTGTGGGGGTGTATGCCCCTTTTGGACCCTAGGATTAGGGTTAGGGTTAGGGTTAGGGTTAGGGTTAGGGTTAGGGTTAGGGTTAGGGTTAGGGTTAGGGTTAGGGTTAGGGTTAGGGTTAGGGTTAGGGTTAGGGTTAGGGTTAAGGTTAAGGTTAAGGTTAGGGTTAGGGTTAGGGTTAGGGTTAGGGTTAGGGTTAGGGTTAGGGTTAGGGTTAGGGTGTTAGGGTTAGGGTTAGGGTTAGGGTTAGGGTTAGGGTTAGGGTTAGGGTTAGGGTTAGGGTTAGGGTTAGGGTTAGGGCCCACAAATTAGGGTTAGGGTTAGGGCCCACAAATTAGGGTTAGGGTTAGGGTTAGGTTGAGATTATGCGGGCAGTGGGCAAAAAAGCCCCCTCGTGTTTTTTGATCTCGCCACTTGAGATTCAATTTCACGTGACCCTGCCACTTTGAACTGGCCCACGCCTTCATTAACCAGGTCCACCACTTGCCTTTATTGAAACTTGCCCCTCTTAACACAGAATATCCAGTTTATGGGAATTTACTAAGTTAGGGTGAAATTATGCGGGCAGTGGGCAATTCAGCCCTCTTGTGCTTTCTGATCTTGCCACTTGAGATTCAGTTTCACACGACCCTGCCACTTCAAAATGACCGACGCCTTCACTAACCAAGTCCAACACTCATCCCTGTTGAAATTTACCCCTCTCGACCCGGAGCACTAGGTCTATGGGGATTTAACAAGGGTCAATCAGGGTGTGCTTTGGGTTTGTGGGGCTAAAGCCAGAGTTAATCGGGAAGTGCCTAAAATTTATGGGGGTGTGCACCCCATCTGGACCCTAGGATTAGGTTTAAATTTTAAACCATACAGGCAGTGGGCAATTCAGCCCTCTTGTGCTTTCTGATCTCGCCACCAGAGATTCAGTTTCACACGATCCTGCCACTTTAAACTGGCCCACGCCTTTACCAACCAGGCCCAACACTTATCCCTGTTGATCAGTCAGGGTGTGCTTTAGGTTTGTACGGCTGAAGCCAGAGTTAATCGGGAAGTGCCTAGGGTTTGTGGGGGTGTATGCCCCTTTTGGACCTTAGGATTAGGTTTAAATTTTAGGCTAGTGGATATATTTAAACTGGCCGACGCCTTCACCAATCAGACCCAACACTTATTCCTGTTGAAATTACCCCTCTTGACACGGGACACTGTCTATGGGGGTTTAGCAAGGGTCAATCAGGATGTGCTTTGGGTTTGTGGGGCTAAAGCCAGAGTTAATCGGGGAGTGAATAGGGTTTGTGGGGGTGTGTAACCCATCTAAACTTTAGTAGGGTTTGTGGGGGTGTGTACCCCATCTAAACTTTAGTAGGGTTTGTGGGGGTGTGTACCCCATCTAAACTTTAGTAGGGTTTGTGGGGGTGTGTACCCCATCTAAACTTTAAGATTAGGTTTAAGTTTTAAGCTAGTGAATATATATGTTTGACTAGGAGATATTAGAATACAGAATTTTAAATGACGGTATATGAACTGCTATGGCGAATGAGCTAGTATAATAAAGCCAGGTTAATCTGGACCATGCCTTTCATTATCAAGGTCCGACACCACTTGGTTCAACGAACCGGGTGTGCACTGGGACACATCATCAGTAATGTAACCTCGGATCATCAGGTGTTTCGGGCCTTTAATCAATAGACACCCTACTCGAGGTGGCCCAACAGTGTCAGGCTCAGACACTGCCTGTATTCCTCCCAGGGACCAATAATGAGAGGCATGTAATTCTAAGGGTAATGATATTTTTTTTTAAAAAATCACTACCTGGCATCTATATGCCAAGGGTTACATGGAAAATAAAACAATAATATTCTTACCGCTAGTTTTGTGTCTTGGGTCAACCATTTTAACTCCAACAAACTGCCTTCAACAATGCTTGACTCCCGCCTGGGAGACCAAATCCACTTACTCCCATCCCTCCGGTCTCCCGGGGAGGTCTCTGAAAAATGCTATCCGGTTAAAACGTCCCTAGCCCGGGACTCCATCTCCACTTTTATTGTGTCCTAAAACCTGTCTGACCACTCCAACTGCAGACCCTATCTGTCGCTAGGATACCGAGCAGCCTTACTTATTCAACTCTTAAAGGTACACTGTCCATTTGGGTTTAAATATCTGAGCTTTCTTATTGGCCTCCCGTGACCTGGAGAATGAAGAGCGTGTCACTGTAAGGTTAGGTTGAGATTATGCGGGCAGTGGGCAAAAAAGCCTCCTCGTGTTTTTTGATCTCGCCACTTGAGATTCAATTTCACGTGACCCTGCCACTTTGAACTGGCCCACGCCTTCATTAACCAGGTCCACCACTTGCCTTTATTGAAACTTGCCCCTCTTAACACAGAATATCCAGTTTATGGGAATTTACTAAGTTAGGCTGAAATTATGCGGGCAGTGGACAATTCAGCCCTCTTGTGCTTTCTGATCTTGCCACTTGAGATTCAGTTTCACACGACCCTGCCACTTCAAAATGACCGACGCCTTCACTAACCAAGTCCAACACTCATCCCTGTTGAAATTTACCCCTCTCGACCCGGAGCACTAGGTCTATGGGGATTTAACAAGGGTCAATCAGGGTGTGCTTTGGGTTTGTGGGGCTAAAGCCAGAGTTAATCGGGAAGTGCCTAAAATTTATGGGGGTGTGCACCCCATCTGGACCCTAGGATTAGGTTTAAATTTTAAACCATACAGGCAGTGGGCAATTCAGCCCTCTTGTGCTTTCTGATCTCGCCACCAGAGATTCAGTTTCACACGATCCTGCCACTTTAAACTGGCCCACGCCTTTACCAACCAGGCCCAACACTTATCCCTGTTGATCAGTCAGGGTGTGCTTTAGGTTTGTACGGCTGAAGCCAGAGTTCCTAGGGTTTGTGGGGGTGTATGCCCCTTTTGGACCTTAGGATTAGGTTTAAATTTTAGGCTAGTGGATATATTTAAACTGGCCGACGCCTTCACCAATCAGACCCAACACTTATTCCTGTTGAAATTACCCCTCTTGACACGGGACACTGTCTATGGGGGTTTAGCAAGGGTCAATCAGAATGTGCTTTGGGTTTGTGGGGCTAAAGCCAGAGTTAATCGGGGAGTGAATAGGGTTTGTGGGGGTGTGTACCCCATCTAAACTTTAGTAGGGTTTGTGGGGGTGTGTACCCCATCTAAACTTTAGTAGGGTTTGTGGGGGTGTGTACCCCATCTAAACTTTAGTAGGGTTTGTGGGGGTGTGTACCCCATCTAAACTTTAAGATTAGGTTTAAGTTTTAAGCTAGTGAATATATATGTTTGACTAGGAGATATTAGAATACAGAATTTTAAATGACGGTATATGAACTGCTATGGCGAATGAGCTAGTATAATAAAGCCAGGTTAATCTGGACCATGCCTTTCATTATCAAGGTCCGACACCACTTGGTTCAACGAACCGGGTGTGCACTGGGACACATCATCAGTAATGTAACCTCGGATCATCAGGTGTTTCGGGCCTTTAATCACTAGACACCCTACTCGAGGTGGCCCAACAGTGTCAGGCTCAGACACTGCCTGTATTCCTACCAGGGACCAATAATGAGAGGCATGTAATTCTAAGGGTAATGATATTTTTTTTTAAAAAATCACTACCTGGCATCTATATGCCAAGGGTTACATGGAAAATAAAACAATAATATTCTTACCGCTAGTTTTGTGTCTTGGGTCAACCATTTTAACTCCAACAAACTGCCTTCAACAACGCTTGACTCCCGCCTGGGAGACCAAATCCACTTACTCCCATCCCTCCGGTCTCCCGGGGAGGTCTCTGAAAAATGCTATCCGGTTAAAACGTCCCTAGCCCGGGACTCCATCTCCACTTTTATTGTGTCCTAAAACCTGTCTGACCACTCCAACTGCAGACCCTATCTGTCGCTAGGATACCGAGCAGCCTTACTTATTCAACTCTTAAAGGTACACTGTCCATTTGGGTTTAAATATCTGAGCTTTCTTATTGGCCTCCCGTGCCCTGGAGAATGAAGAGCGTGTCACTGTAAGGTTAGGTTGAGATTATGCGGGCAGTGGACAAAAAAGCCCCCTCGTGTTTTTTGATCTCGCCACTTGAGATTCAATTTCACGTGACCCTGCCACTTTGAACTGGCCCACGCCTTCATTAACCAGGTCCACCACTTGCCTTTATTGAAACTTGCCCCTCTTAACACAGAATATCCAGTTTATGGGAATTTACTAAGTTAGGGTGAAATTATGCGGGCAGTGGGCAATTCAGCCCTCTTGTGCTTTCTGATCTTGCCACTTGAGATTCAGTTTCACACGACCCTGCCACTTCAAAATGACCGACGCCTTCACTAACCAAGTCCAACACTCATCCCTGTTGAAATTTACCCCTCTCGACCCGGAGCACTAGGTCTATGGGGATTTAACAAGGGTCAATCAGGGTGTGCTTTGGGTTTGTGGGGCTAAAGCCAGAGTTAATCGGGAAGTGCCTAAAATTTATGGGGGTGTGCACCCCATCTGGACCCTAGGATTAGGTTTAAATTTTAAACCATACAGGCAGTGGGCAATTCAGCCCTCTTGTGCTTTCTGATCTCGCCACCAGAGATTCAGTTTCACACGATCCTGCCACTTTAAACTGGCCCACGCCTTTACCAACCAGGCCCAACACTTATCCCTGTTGATCAGTCAGGGTGTGCTTTAGGTTTGTACGGCTGAAGCCAGAGTTAATCGGGAAGTGCCTAGGGTTTGTGGGGGTGTATGCCCCTTTTGGACCTTAGGATTAGGTTTAAATTTTAGGCTAGTGGATATATTTAAACTGGCCGACGCCTTCACCAATCAGACCCAACACTTATTCCTGTTGAAATTACCCCTCTTGACACGGGACACTGTCTATGGGGGTTTAGCAAGGGTCAATCAGGATGTGCTTTGGGTTTGTGGGGCTAAAGCCAGAGTTAATCGGGGAGTGAATAGGGTTTGTGGGGGTGTGTACCCCATCTAAACTTTAGTAGGGTTTGTGGGGGTGTGTACCCCATCTAAACTTTAGTAGGGTTTGTGGGGGTGTGTACCCCATCTAAACTTTAGTAGGGTTTGTGGGGGTGTGTACCCCATCTAAACTTTAAGATTAGGTTTAAGTTTTAAGCTAGTGAATATATATGTTTGACTAGGAGATATTAGAATACAGAATTTTAAATGACGGTATATGAACTGCTATGGCGAATGAGCTAGTATAATAAAGCCAGGTTAATCTGGACCATGCCTTTCATTATCAAGGTCCGACACCACTTGGTTCAACGAACCGGGTGTGCACTGGGACACATCATCAGTAATGTAACCTCGGATCATCAGGTGTTTCGGGCCTTTAATCACTAGACACCCTACTTGAGGTGGCCCAACAGTGTCAGGCTCAGACACTGCCTGTATTCCTCCCAGGGACCAATAATGAGAGGCATGTAATTCTAAGGGTAATGATATTTTTTTTTTTTTAAAAATCACTACCTGGCATCTATATGCCAAGGGTTACATGGAAAATAAAACAATAATATTCTTACCGCTAGTTTTGTGTCTTGGGTCAACCATTTTAACTCCAACAAACTGCCTTCAACAACGCTTGACTCCCGCCTGGGAGACCAAATCCACTTACTCCCATCCCTCCGGTCTCCCGGGGAGGTCTCTGAAAAATGCTATCCGGTTAAAACGTCCCTAGCCCGGGACTCCATCTCCACTTTTATTGTGTCCTAAAACCTGTCTGACCACTCCAACTGCAGACCCTATCTGTTGCTAGGATACCAAGCAGCCTTACCTATTCAACTCTTAAAGGTACACTGTCCATTTGGGTTTAAATATCTAAGCCTTCTTATTGGCCTCCAGTGGCCTGGAGAATGAAGAGCGTGTCACTGTAAGGTTAGGTTGAGATTATGCGGGCAGTGGGCAAAAAAGCCCCCTCGTGTTTTTTGATCTCGCCACTTGAGATTCAATTTCACGTGACCCTGCCACTTTGAACTGGCCCACGCCTTCATTAACCAGGTCCACCACTTGCCTTTATTGAAACTTGCCCCTCTTAACACAGAATATCCAGTTTATGGGAATTTACTAAGTTAGGGTGAAATTATGCGGGCAGTGGGCAATTCAGCCCTCTTGTGCTTTCTGATCTTGCCACTTGAGATTCAGTTTCACACGACCCTGCCACTTCAAAATGACCGACGCCTTCACTAACCAAGTCCAACACTCATCCCTGTTGAAATTTACCCCTCTCGACCCGGAGCACTAAGTCTATGGGGATTTAACAAGGGTCAATCAGGGTGTGCTTTGGGTTTGTGGGGCTAAAACCAGAGTTAATCGGGAAGTGCCTAAAATTTATGGGGATGTGCACCCCATCTGGATTAGGTTTAAATTTTAAACCATACAGGCAGTGGGCAATTCAGCCCTCTTGTGCTTTCTGATCTCGCCACCAGAGATTCAGTTTCACACGATCCTGCCACTTTAAACTGGCCCACGCCTTTACCAACCAGGCCCAACACTTATCCCTGCATTAGGGTTAGGGTTAGGGTTAGGGTCAGGGTCAGGGTCAGGGTCAGGGTCAGGGTCAGGGTCAGGGTCAGGGTCAGGGTCAGGGTCAGGGTCAGGGTCAGGGTTAGGGTTAGGGTCCGCATTAGGGTTAGGGTTAGGGTTAGGGTTAGGGTTAGGGTCCACAAATTAGGGTTAGGGTTAGGGTTAGCGTCCCCCGCAAATTAGGGTTAGGGTTAGGGTTAGGGTTAGGGTTAGGGTTAGGGTTAGGGTTAGGGTTAGGGTTAGGGTTAGGGTTAGGGTTAGGGTTAGGGTTAGGGTTAGGGTTAGGGTTAGGGTTAGGGTTAGGGTTAGGGTTAGGGTTAGGGTTAGGGTTTGGGTTTGGGTTAGGGTTAGGGTTAGGGTTAGGGTTAGGGCCCGCGCATTAGGGCCCCGCATTAGGGTTAGGGCCCCGCATTAGGGTTAGGGTTAGGGTTAGGGTTAGGGTTAGGGTTAGGGTTAGGGTTAGGGTTAGGGTTAGGGTTAGGGTTAGGGTTAGGGTTAGGGTTAGGGTTAGGGTTAGGGTTAGGTTGAGATTATGCGGGCAGTAGGCAAAAAAGCCCCCTCGTGTTTTTTGATCTCGCCACTTGAGATTCAATTTCACGTGACCCTGCCACTTTGAACTGGCCCACGCCTTCATTAACCAGGTCCACCACTTGCCTTTATTGAAACTTGCCCCTCTTAACACAGAATATCCAGTTTATGGGAATTTACTAAATTAGGGTGAAATTATGCGGGCAGTGGGCAATTCAGCCCTCTTGTGCTTTCTGATCTTGCCACTTGAGATTCAGTTTCACACGACCCTGCCACTTCAAAATGACCGACGCCTTCACTAACCAAGTCCAACACTCATCCCTGTTGAAATTTACCCCTCTCAACCCGGAGCACTAGGTCTATGGGGATTTAACAAGGGTCAATCAGGGTGTGCTTTGGGTTTGTGGGGCTAAAACCAGAGTTAATCGGGAAGTGCCTAAAATTTATAGGGATGTGCACCCCATCTGGATTAGGTTTAAATTTTAAACCATACAGGCAGTGGGCAATTCAGCCCTCTTGTGCTTTCTGATCTCGCCACCAGAGATTCAGTTTCACACGATCCTGCCACTTTAAACTGGCCCACGCCTTTACCAACCAGGCCCAACACTTATCCCTGTTGATCAGTCAGGGTGTGCTTTAGGTTTGTACGGCTGAAGCCAGAGTTAATCGGGAAATGCCTAGGGTTTGTGGGGGTGTATGCCCCTTTTGGACCTTAGGATTAGGTTTAAATTTTAGGCTAGTGGATATATTTAAACTGGCCGACGCCTTCACCAATCAGACCCAACACTTATTACTGTTGAAATTACCCCTCTTGACACGGGACACTGTCTATGGGGGTTTAGCAAGGGTCAATCAGGATGTGCTTTGGGTTTGTGGGGCTAAAGCCAGGGTTAATCGGGGAGTAAATAGGGTTTGTGGGGGTGTGTACCCCATCTAAACTTTAGTAGGGTTTGTGGGGGTGTGTACCCCATCCAAACTTTAGTAGGGTTTGTGGGGGTGTGTACCCCATCTAAACTTTAGTAGGGTTTGTGGGGGTGTATACCCCATCTAAACTTTAAGATTAGGTTTAAGTTTTAAGCTAGTGAATATATATGTTTGACTAGGAGATATTAGGATACAGAATTTTAAATGACAGTATATGAACTGCTATGGCGAATGAGCTAATATAATAAAGCCAGATTAATCTGGACCATGCCTTTCATTATCAAGGTCCGACACCACTTGGTTCAACGAACCGGGTGTGCACTGGGACACATCATCAGTAATGTAACCTCGGATCATCAGGTGTTTCGGGCCTTTAATCACTAGACACCCTACTCGAGGTGGCCCAACAGTGTCAGGCTCAGACACTGCCTGTATTCCTCCCAGGGACCAATAATGAGAGGCATGTAATTCTAAGGGTAATGATATTTTTTTTAAAAAAATCACTACCTGGCATCTATATGCCAAAGGTTACATGGAAAATAAAACAATAATATTCTTACCACTAGTTTTGTGTCTTGGGTCAACCATTTTAACTCCAACAAACTGCCTCCAACAACGCTTGACTCCCGCCTGGGAGACCAAATCCACTTACTCCCATCACTCCGGTCTCCCGGGGAGGTCTCTGAAAAATGCTATCCGGTTAAAACGTCCCTAGCCTGGGACCTTTTATTGTGTCCTAAAACCTGTCTAACCACTCCAACTGCAGACCCTATCTGTTGCTAGGATACCAAGCAGCCTTACTTATTCAACTCTTAAAGGTACACTGTCCATTTGGGTTTAAATATCTAAGCCTTCTTATTGGCCTCCAGTGGCCTGGAGAATGAAGAGCGTGTCACTGTAAGGTTAGGTTGAGATTATGCGGGCAGTAGGCAAAAAAGCCCCCTCGTGTTTTTTGATCTCGCCACTTGAGATTCAATTTCACGTGACCCTGCCACTTTGAACTGGCCCACGCCTTCATTAACCAGGTCCACCACTTGCCTTTATTGAAACTTGCCCCTCTTAACACAGAATATCCAGTTTATGGGAATTTACTAAATTAGGGTGAAATTATGCGGGCAGTGGGCAATTCAGCCCTCTTGTGCTTTCTGATCTTGCCACTTGAGATTCAGTTTCACACGACCCTGCCACTTCAAAATGACCGACGCCTTCACTAACCAAGTCCAACACTCATCCCTGTTGAAATTTACCCCTCTCAACCCGGAGCACTAGGTCTATGGGGATTTAACAAGGGTCAATCAGGGTGTGCTTTGGGTTTGTGGGGCTAAAACCAGAGTTAATCGGGAAGTGCCTAAAATTTATAGGGATGTGCACCCCATCTGGATTAGGTTTAAATTTTAAACCATACAGGCAGTGGGCAATTCAGCCCTCTTGTGCTTTCTGATCTCGCCACCAGAGATTCAGTTTCACACGATCCTGCCACTTTAAACTGGCCCACGCCTTTACCAACCAGGCCCAACACTTATCCCTGTTGATCAGTCAGGGTGTGCTTTAGGTTTGTACGGCTGAAGCCAGAGTTCCTAGGGTTTGTGGGGGTGTATGCCCCTTTTGGACCTTAGGATTAGGTTTAAATTTTAGGCTAGTGGATATATTTAAACTGGCCGACGCCTTCACCAATCAGACCCAACACTTATTCCTGTTGAAATTACCCCTCTTGACACGGGACACTGTCTATGGGGGTTTAGCAAGGGTCAATCAGGATGTACTTTGGGTTTGTGGGGCTAAAGCCAGGGTTAATCGGGGAGTGAATAGGGTTTGTGGGGGTGTGTACCCCATCTAAACTTTAGTAGGGTTTGTGGGGGTGTGTACCCCATCTAAACTTTAGTAGGGTTTGTGGGGGTGTGTACCCCATCTAAACTTTAAGATTAGGTTTAAGTTTTAAGCTAGTGAATATATATGTTTGACTAGGAGATATTAGAATACAGAATTTTAAATGACAGTATATGAACTGCTATGGCGAATGAGCTAGTATAATAAAGCCAGGTTAATCTGGACCATGCCTTTCATTATCAAGGTCCGACACCACTTGGTTCAACGAACCGGGTGTGCACTGGGACACATCATCAGTAATGTAACCTCGGATCATCAGGTGTTTCGGGCCTTTAATCACTAGACACCCTACTCGAGGTGGCCCAACAGTGTCAGGTTCAGACACTGCCTGTATTCCTCCCAGGGACCAATAATGAGAGGCATGTAATTCTAAGGGTAATGATATTTTTTTAAAAAAATCACTACCTGGCATCTATATGCCAAGGGTTACATGGAAAATAAAACAATAATATTCTTACCACTAGTTTTGTGTCTTGGGTCAACCATTTTAACTCCAACAAACTGCCTCCAACAACGCTTGACTCCCGCCTGGGAGACCAAATCCACTTACTCCCATCACTCCGGTCTCCCGGGGAGGTCTCTGAAAAATGCTATCCGGTTAAAACGTCCCTAGCCTGGGACCTTTTATTGTGTCCTAAAACCTGTCTAACCACTCCAACTGCAGACCCTATCTGTGGCTAGGATACCAAGCAGCCTTACTTATTCAACTCTTAAAGGTACACTGTCCATTTGGGTTTAAATATCTAAGCCTTCTTATTGGCCTCCAGTGGCCTGGAGAATGAAGAGCGTGTCACTGTAAGGTTAGGTTGAGATTATGCGGGCAGTGGGCAAAAAAGCCCCCTCGTGTTTTTTGATCTCGCCACTTGAGATTCAATTTCACGTGACCCTGCCACTTTGAACTGGCCCACGCCTTCATTAACCAGGTCCACCACTTGCCTTTATTGAAACTTGCCCCTCTTAACACAGAATATCCAATTTATGGGAATTTACTAAGTTAGGGTGAAATTATGCGGGCAGTGGGCAATTCAGCCCTCTTGTGCTTTCTGATCTTGCCACTTGAGATTCAGTTTCACACGACCCTGCCACTTCAAAATGACCGACGCCTTCACTAACCAAGTCCAACACTCATCCCTGTTGAAATTTACCCCTCTCGACCCGGAGCACTAAGTCTATGGGGATTTAACAAGGGTCAATCAGGGTGTGCTTTGGGTTTGTGGGGCTAAAACCAGAGTTAATCGGGAAGTGCCTAAAATTTATGGGGATGTGCACCCCATCTGGATTAGGTTTAAATTTTAAACCATACAGGCAGTGGGCAATTCAGCCCTCTTGTGCTTTCTGATCTCGCCACCAGAGATTCAGTTTCACACGATCCTGCCACTTTAAACTGGCCCACGCCTTTACCAACCAGGCCCAACACTTATCCCTGTTGATCAGTCAGGGTGTGCTTTAGGTTTGTACGGCTGAAGCCAGAGTTCCTAGGGTTTGTGGGGGTGTATGCCCCTTTTGGACCTTAGGATTAGGTTTAAATTTTAGGCTAGTGGATATATTTAAACTGGCCGACGCCTTCACCAATCAGACCCAACACTTATTCCTGTTGAAATTACCCCTCTTGACACGGGACACTGTCTATGGGAGTTTAGCAAGGGTCAATCAGGATGTGCTTTGGGTTTGTGGGGCTAAAGCCAGGGTTAATCGGGGAGTGAATAGGGTTTGTGGGGGTGTGTACCCCATCTAAACTTTAGTAGGGTTTGTGGGGGTGTGTACCCCATCTAAACTTTAATAGGGTTTGTGGGGGTGTGTACCCCATCTAAACTTTAGTAGGGTTTGTGGGGGTGTATACCCCATCTAAACTTTAAGATTAGGTTTAAGTTTTAAGCTAGTGAATATATATGTTTGACTAGGAGATATTAGAATACAGAATTTTAAATGACAGTATATGAACTGCTATGGCGAATGAGCTAGTATAATAAAGCCAGGTTAATCTGGACCATGCCTTTCATTATCAAGGTCCGACACCACTTGGTTCAACGAACCGGGTGTGCACTGGGACACATCATCAGTAATGTAACCTCGGATCATCAGGTGTTTCGGGCCTTTAATCACTAGACACCCTACTCGAGGTGGCCCGACAGTGTCAAGCTCAGACACTGCCTGTATTCCTCCCAGGGACCAATAATGAGAGGCATGTAATTCTAAGGGTAATGATATTTTTTTAAAAAAATCACTACCTGGCATCTATATGCCAAGGGTTACATGGAAAATAAAACAATAATATTCTTACCACTAGTTTTGTGTCTTGGGTCAACCATTTTAACTCCAACAAACTGCCTCCAACAATACTTGACTCCCGCCTGGGAGACCAAATCCACTTACTCCCATCACTCCGGTCTCCCGGGGAGGTCTCTGAAAAATGCTATCCGGTTAAAACGTCCCTAGCCTGGGACCTTTTATTGTGTCCTAAAACCTGTCTAACCACTCCAACTGCAGACCCTATCTGTTGCTAGGATACCAAGCAGCCTTACTTATTCAACTCTTAAAGGTACACTGTCCATTTGGGTTTAAATATCTAAGCCTTCTTATTGGCCTCCAGTGGCCTGGAGAATGAAGAGCGTGTCACTGTAAGGTTAGGTTGAGATTATGCGGGCAGTGGGCAAAAAAGCCCCCTCGTGTTTTTTGATCTCGCCACTTGAGATTCAATTTCACGTGACCCTGCCACTTTGAACTGGCCCACGCCTTCATTAACCAGGTCCACCACTTGCCTTTATTGAAACTTGCCCCTCTTAACACAGAATATCCAATTTATGGGAATTTACTAAGTTAGGGTGAAATTATGCGGGCAGTGGGCAATTCAGCCCTCTTGTGCTTTCTGATCTTGCCACTTGAGATTCAGTTTCACACGACCCTGCCACTTCAAAATGACCGACGCCTTCACTAACCAAGTCCAACACTCATCCCTGTTGAAATTTACCCCTCTCGACCCGGAGCACTAAGTCTATGGGGATTTAACAAGGGTCAATCAGGGTGTGCTTTGGGTTTGTGGGGCTAAAACCAGAGTTAATCGGGAAGTGCCTAAAATTTATGGGGATGTGCACCCCATCTGGATTAGGTTTAAATTTTAAACCATACAGGCAGTGGGCAATTCAGCCCTCTTGTGCTTTCTGATCTCGCCACCAGAGATTCAGTTTCACACGATCCTGCCACTTTAAACTGGCCCACGCCTTTACCAACCAGGCCCAACACTTATCCCTGTTGATCAGTCAGGGTGTGCTTTAGGTTTGTACGGCTGAAGCCAGAGTTCCTAGGGTTTGTGGGGGTGTATGCCCCTTTTGGACCTTAGGATTAGGTTTAAATTTTAGGCTAGTGGATATATTTAAACTGGCCGACGCCTTCACCAATCAGACCCAACACTTATTCCTGTTGAAATTACCCCTCTTGACACGGGACACTGTCTATGGGAGTTTAGCAAGGGTCAATCAGGATGTGCTTTGGGTTTGTGGGGCTAAAGCCAGGGTTAATCGGGGAGTGAATAGGGTTTGTGGGGGTGTGTACCCCATCTAAACTTTAGTAGGGTTTGTGGGGGTGTGTACCCCATCTAAACTTTAATAGGGTTTGTGGGGGTGTGTACCCCATCTAAACTTTAGTAGGGTTTGTGGGGGTGTATACCCCATCTAAACTTTAAGATTAGGTTTAAGTTTTAAGCTAGTGAATATATATGTTTGACTAGGAGATATTAGAATACAGAATTTTAAATGACAGTATATGAACTGCTATGGCGAATGAGCTAGTATAATAAAGCCAGGTTAATCTGGACCATGCCTTTCATTATCAAGGTCCGACACCACTTGGTTCAACGAACCGGGTGTGCACTGGGACACATCATCAGTAATGTAACCTCGGATCATCAGGTGTTTCGGGCCTTTAATCACTAGACACCCTACTCGAGGTGGCCCGACAGTGTCAGGCTCAGACACTGCCTGTATTCCTCCCAGGGACCAATAATGAGAGGCATGTAATTCTAAGGGTAATGATATTTTTTTAAAAAAATCACTACCTGGCATCTATATGCCAAGGGTTACATGGAAAATAAAACAATAATATTCTTACCACTAGTTTTGTGTCTTGGGTCAACCATTTTAACTCCAACAAACTGCCTCCAACAATACTTGACTCCCGCCTGGGAGACCAAATCCACTTACTCCCATCACTCCGGTCTCCCGGGGAGGTCTCTGAAAAATGCTATCCGGTTAAAACGTCCCTAGCCTGGGACCTTTTATTGTGTCCTAAAACCTGTCTAACCACTCCAACTGCAGACCCTATCTGTTGCTAGGATACCAAGCAGCCTTACTTATTCAACTCTTAAAGGTACACTGTCCATTTGGGTTTAAATATCTAAGCCTTCTTATTGGCCTCCAGTGGCCTGGAGAATGAAGAGCGTGTCACTGTAAGGTTAGGTTGAGATTATGCGGGCAGTGGGCAAAAAAGCCCCCTCGTGTTTTTTGATCTCGCCACTTGAGATTCAATTTCACGTGACCCTGCCACTTTGAACTGGCCCACGCCTTCATTAACCAGGTCCACCACTTGCCTTTATTGAAACTTGCCCCTCTTAACACAGAATATCCAATTTATGGGAATTTACTAAGTTAGGGTGAAATTATGCGGGCAGTGGGCAATTCAGCCCTCTTGTGCTTTCTGATCTTGCCACTTGAGATTCAGTTTCACACGACCCTGCCACTTCAAAATGACCGACGCCTTCACTAACCAAGTCCAACACTCATCCCTGTTGAAATTTACCCCTCTCGACCCGGAGCACTAAGTCTATGGGGATTTAACAAGGGTCAATCAGGGTGTGCTTTGGGTTTGTGGGGCTAAAACCAGAGTTAATCGGGAAGTGCCTAAAATTTATGGGGATGTGCACCCCATCTGGATTAGGTTTAAATTTTAAACCATACAGGCAGTGGGCAATTCAGCCCTCTTGTGCTTTCTGATCTCGCCACCAGAGATTCAGTTTCACACGATCCTGCCACTTTAAACTGGCCCACGCCTTTACCAACCAGGCCCAACACTTATCCCTGTTGATCAGTCAGGGTGTGCTTTAGGTTTGTACGGCTGAAGCCAGAGTTCCTAGGGTTTGTGGGGGTGTATGCCCCTTTTGGACCTTAGGATTAGGTTTAAATTTTAGGCTAGTGGATATATTTAAACTGGCCGACGCCTTCACCAATCAGACCCAACACTTATTCCTGTTGAAATTACCCCTCTTGACACGGGACACTGTCTATGGGAGTTTAGCAAGGGTCAATCAGGATGTGCTTTGGGTTTGTGGGGCTAAAGCCAGGGTTAATCGGGGAGTGAATAGGGTTTGTGGGGGTGTGTACCCCATCTAAACTTTAGTAGGGTTTGTGGGGGTGTGTACCCCATCTAAACTTTAATAGGGTTTGTGGGGGTGTGTACCCCATCTAAACTTTAATAGGGTTTGTGGGGGTGTATACCCCATCTAAACTTTAGTAGGGTTTGTGGGGGTGTATACCCCATCTAAACTTTAAGATTAGGTTTAAGTTTTAAGCTAGTGAATATATATGTTTGACTAGGAGATATTAGAATACAGAATTTTAAATGACAGTATATGAACTGCTATGGCGAATGAGCTAGTATAATAAAGCCAGGTTAATCTGGACCATGCCTTTCATTATCAAGGTCCGACACCACTTGGTTCAACGAACCGGGTGTGCACTGGGACACATCATCAGTAATGTAACCTCGGATCATCAGGTGTTTCGGGCCTTTAATCACTAGACACCCTACTCGAGGTGGCCCGACAGTGTCAAGCTCAGACACTGCCTGTATTCCTCCCAGGGACCAATAATGAGAGGCATGTAATTCTAAGGGTAATGATATTTTTTTAAAAAAATCACTACCTGGCATCTATATGCCAAGGGTTACATGGAAAATAAAACAATAATATTCTTACCACTAGTTTTGTGTCTTGGGTCAACCATTTTAACTCCAACAAACTGCCTCCAACAATACTTGACTCCCGCCTGGGAGACCAAATCCACTTACTCCCATCACTCCGGTCTCCCGGGGAGGTCTCTGAAAAATGCTATCCGGTTAAAACGTCCCTAGCCTGGGACCTTTTATTGTGTCCTAAAACCTGTCTAACCACTCCAACTGCAGACCCTATCTGTTGCTAGGATACCAAGCAGCCTTACTTATTCAACTCTTAAAGGTACACTGTCCATTTGGGTTTAAATATCTAAGCCTTCTTATTGGCCTCCAGTGGCCTGGAGAATGAAGAGCGTGTCACTGTAAGGTTAGGTTGAGATTATGCGGGCAGTGGGCAAAAAAGCCCCCTCGTGTTTTTTGATCTCGCCACTTGAGATTCAATTTCACGTGACCCTGCCACTTTGAACTGGCCCACGCCTTCATTAACCAGGTCCACCACTTGCCTTTATTGAAACTTGCCCCTCTTAACACAGAATATCCAGTTTATGGGAATTTACTAAGTTAGGGTGAAATTATGCGGGCAGTGGGCAATTCAGCCCTCTTGTGCTTTCTGATCTTGCCACTTGAGATTCAGTTTCACACGACCCTGCCACTTCAAAATGACCGACGCCTTCACTAACCAAGTCCAACACTCATCCCTGTTGAAATTTACCCCTCTCGACCCGGAGCACTAGGTCTATGGGGATTTAACAAGGGTCAATCAGGGTGTGCTTTGGGTTTGTGGGGCTAAAGCCAGAGTTAATCGGGAAGTGCCTAAAATTTATGGGGGTGTGCACCCCATCTGGACCCTAGGATTAGGTTTAAATTTTAAACCATACAGGCAGTGGGCAATTCAGCCCTCTTGTGCTTTCTGATCTCGCCACCAGAGATTCAGTTTCACACGATCCTGCCACTTTAAACTGGCCCACGCCTTTACCAACCAGGCCCAACACTTATCCCTGTTGATCAGTCAGGGTGTGCTTTAGGTTTGTACGGCTGAAGCCAGAGTTAATCGGGAAGTGCCTAGGGTTTGTGGGGGTGTATGCCCCTTTTGGACCTTAGGATTAGGTTTAAATTTTAGGCTAGTGGATATATTTAAACTGGCCGACGCCTTCACCAATCAGACCCAACACTTATTCCTGTTGAAATTACCCCTCTTGACACGGGACACTGTCTATGGGGGTTTAGCAAGGGTCAATCAGGATGTGCTTTGGGTTTGTGGGGCTAAAGCCAGAGTTAATCGGGGAGTGAATAGGGTTTGTGGGGGTGTGTAACCCATCTAAACTTTAGTAGGGTTTGTGGGGGTGTGTACCCCATCTAAACTTTAGTAGGGTTTGTGGGGGTGTGTACCCCATCTAAACTTTAGTAGGGTTTGTGGGGGTGTGTACCCCATCTAAACTTTAAGATTAGGTTTAAGTTTTAAGCTAGTGAATATATATGTTTGACTAGGAGATATTAGAATACAGAATTTTAAATGACGGTATATGAACTGCTATGGCGAATGAGCTAGTATAATAAAGCCAGGTTAATCTGGACCATGCCTTTCATTATCAAGGTCCGACACCACTTGGTTCAACGAACCGGGTGTGCACTGGGACACATCATCAGTAATGTAACCTCGGATCATCAGGTGTTTCGGGCCTTTAATCAATAGACACCCTACTCGAGGTGGCCCAACAGTGTCAGGCTCAGACACTGCCTGTATTCCTCCCAGGGACCAATAATGAGAGGCATGTAATTCTAAGGGTAATGATATTTTTTTTTAAAAAATCACTACCTGGCATCTATATGCCAAGGGTTACATGGAAAATAAAACAATAATATTCTTACCGCTAGTTTTGTGTCTTGGGTCAACCATTTTAACTCCAACAAACTGCCTTCAACAATGCTTGACTCCCGCCTGGGAGACCAAATCCACTTACTCCCATCCCTCCGGTCTCCCGGGGAGGTCTCTGAAAAATGCTATCCGGTTAAAACGTCCCTAGCCCGGGACTCCATCTCCACTTTTATTGTGTCCTAAAACCTGTCTGACCACTCCAACTGCAGACCCTATCTGTCGCTAGGATACCGAGCAGCCTTACTTATTCAACTCTTAAAGGTACACTGTCCATTTGGGTTTAAATATCTGAGCTTTCTTATTGGCCTCCCGTGACCTGGAGAATGAAGAGCGTGTCACTGTAAGGTTAGGTTGAGATTATGCGGGCAGTGGGCAAAAAAGCCCCCTCGTGTTTTTTGATCTCGCCACTTGAGATTCAATTTCACGTGACCCTGCCACTTTGAACTGGCCCACGCCTTCATTAACCAGGTCCACCACTTGCCTTTATTGAAACTTGCCCCTCTTAACACAGAATATCCAGTTTATGGGAATTTACTAAGTTAGGCTGAAATTATGCGGGCAGTGGACAATTCAGCCCTCTTGTGCTTTCTGATCTTGCCACTTGAGATTCAGTTTCACACGACCCTGCCACTTCAAAATGACCGACGCCTTCACTAACCAAGTCCAACACTCATCCCTGTTGAAATTTACCCCTCTCGACCCGGAGCACTAGGTCTATGGGGATTTAACAAGGGTCAATCAGGGTGTGCTTTGGGTTTGTGGGGCTAAAGCCAGAGTTAATCGGGAAGTGCCTAAAATTTATGGGGGTGTGCACCCCATCTGGACCCTAGGATTAGGTTTAAATTTTAAACCATACAGGCAGTGGGCAATTCAGCCCTCTTGTGCTTTCTGATCTCGCCACCAGAGATTCAGTTTCACACGATCCTGCCACTTTAAACTGGCCCACGCCTTTACCAACCAGGCCCAACACTTATCCCTGTTGATCAGTCAGGGTGTGCTTTAGGTTTGTACGGCTGAAGCCAGAGTTCCTAGGGTTTGTGGGGGTGTATGCCCCTTTTGGACCTTAGGATTAGGTTTAAATTTTAGGCTAGTGGATATATTTAAACTGGCCGACGCCTTCACCAATCAGACCCAACACTTATTCCTGTTGAAATTACCCCTCTTGACACGGGACACTGTCTATGGGGGTTTAGCAAGGGTCAATCAGAATGTGCTTTGGGTTTGTGGGGCTAAAGCCAGAGTTAATCGGGGAGTGAATAGGGTTTGTGGGGGTGTGTACCCCATCTAAACTTTAGTAGGGTTTGTGGGGGTGTGTACCCCATCTAAACTTTAGTAGGGTTTGTGGGGGTGTGTACCCCATCTAAACTTTAGTAGGGTTTGTGGGGGTGTGTACCCCATCTAAACTTTAAGATTAGGTTTAAGTTTTAAGCTAGTGAATATATATGTTTGACTAGGAGATATTAGAATACAGAATTTTAAATGACGGTATATGAACTGCTATGGCGAATGAGCTAGTATAATAAAGCCAGGTTAATCTGGACCATGCCTTTCATTATCAAGGTCCGACACCACTTGGTTCAACGAACCGGGTGTGCACTGGGACACATCATCAGTAATGTAACCTCGGATCATCAGGTGTTTCGGGCCTTTAATCACTAGACACCCTACTCGAGGTGGCCCAACAGTGTCAGGCTCAGACACTGCCTGTATTCCTACCAGGGACCAATAATGAGAGGCATGTAATTCTAAGGGTAATGATATTTTTTTTTAAAAAATCACTACCTGGCATCTATATGCCAAGGGTTACATGGAAAATAAAACAATAATATTCTTACCGCTAGTTTTGTGTCTTGGGTCAACCATTTTAACTCCAACAAACTGCCTTCAACAACGCTTGACTCCCGCCTGGGAGACCAAATCCACTTACTCCCATCCCTCCGGTCTCCCGGGGAGGTCTCTGAAAAATGCTATCCGGTTAAAACGTCCCTAGCCCGGGACTCCATCTCCACTTTTATTGTGTCCTAAAACCTGTCTGACCACTCCAACTGCAGACCCTATCTGTCGCTAGGATACCGAGCAGCCTTACTTATTCAACTCTTAAAGGTACACTGTCCATTTGGGTTTAAATATCTGAGCTTTCTTATTGGCCTCCCGTGCCCTGGAGAATGAAGAGCGTGTCACTGTAAGGTTAGGTTGAGATTATGCGGGCAGTGGACAAAAAAGCCCCCTCGTGTTTTTTGATCTCGCCACTTGAGATTCAATTTCACGTGACCCTGCCACTTTGAACTGGCCCACGCCTTCATTAACCAGGTCCACCACTTGCCTTTATTGAAACTTGCCCCTCTTAACACAGAATATCCAGTTTATGGGAATTTACTAAGTTAGGGTGAAATTATGCGGGCAGTGGGCAATTCAGCCCTCTTGTGCTTTCTGATCTTGCCACTTGAGATTCAGTTTCACACGACCCTGCCACTTCAAAATGACCGACGCCTTCACTAACCAAGTCCAACACTCATCCCTGTTGAAATTTACCCCTCTCGACCCGGAGCACTAGGTCTATGGGGATTTAACAAGGGTCAATCAGGGTGTGCTTTGGGTTTGTGGGGCTAAAGCCAGAGTTAATCGGGAAGTGCCTAAAATTTATGGGGGTGTGCACCCCATCTGGACCCTAGGATTAGGTTTAAATTTTAAACCATACAGGCAGTGGGCAATTCAGCCCTCTTGTGCTTTCTGATCTCGCCACCAGAGATTCAGTTTCACACGATCCTGCCACTTTAAACTGGCCCACGCCTTTACCAACCAGGCCCAACACTTATCCCTGTTGATCAGTCAGGGTGTGCTTTAGGTTTGTACGGCTGAAGCCAGAGTTAATCGGGAAGTGCCTAGGGTTTGTGGGGGTGTATGCCCCTTTTGGACCTTAGGATTAGGTTTAAATTTTAGGCTAGTGGATATATTTAAACTGGCCGACGCCTTCACCAATCAGACCCAACACTTATTCCTGTTGAAATTACCCCTCTTGACACGGGACACTGTCTATGGGGGTTTAGCAAGGGTCAATCAGGATGTGCTTTGGGTTTGTGGGGCTAAAGCCAGAGTTAATCGGGGAGTGAATAGGGTTTGTGGGGGTGTGTACCCCATCTAAACTTTAGTAGGGTTTGTGGGGGTGTGTACCCCATCTAAACTTTAGTAGGGTTTGTGGGGGTGTGTACCCCATCTAAACTTTAGTAGGGTTTGTGGGGGTGTGTACCCCATCTAAACTTTAAGATTAGGTTTAAGTTTTAAGCTAGTGAATATATATGTTTGACTAGGAGATATTAGAATACAGAATTTTAAATGACGGTATATGAACTGCTATGGCGAATGAGCTAGTATAATAAAGCCAGGTTAATCTGGACCATGCCTTTCATTATCAAGGTCCGACACCACTTGGTTCAACGAACCGGGTGTGCACTGGGACACATCATCAGTAATGTAACCTCGGATCATCAGGTGTTTCGGGCCTTTAATCACTAGACACCCTACTTGAGGTGGCCCAACAGTGTCAGGCTCAGACACTGCCTGTATTCCTCCCAGGGACCAATAATGAGAGGCATGTAATTCTAAGGGTAATGATATTTTTTTTTTTTTAAAAATCACTACCTGGCATCTATATGCCAAGGGTTACATGGAAAATAAAACAATAATATTCTTACCGCTAGTTTTGTGTCTTGGGTCAACCATTTTAACTCCAACAAACTGCCTTCAACAACGCTTGACTCCCGCCTGGGAGACCAAATCCACTTACTCCCATCCCTCCGGTCTCCCGGGGAGGTCTCTGAAAAATGCTATCCGGTTAAAACGTCCCTAGCCCGGGACTCCATCTCCACTTTTATTGTGTCCTAAAACCTGTCTGACCACTCCAACTGCAGACCCTATCTGTTGCTAGGATACCAAGCAGCCTTACCTATTCAACTCTTAAAGGTACACTGTCCATTTGGGTTTAAATATCTAAGCCTTCTTATTGGCCTCCAGTGGCCTGGAGAATGAAGAGCGTGTCACTGTAAGGTTAGGTTGAGATTATGCGGGCAGTGGGCAAAAAAGCCCCCTCGTGTTTTTTGATCTCGCCACTTGAGATTCAATTTCACGTGACCCTGCCACTTTGAACTGGCCCACGCCTTCATTAACCAGGTCCACCACTTGCCTTTATTGAAACTTGCCCCTCTTAACACAGAATATCCAGTTTATGGGAATTTACTAAGTTAGGGTGAAATTATGCGGGCAGTGGGCAATTCAGCCCTCTTGTGCTTTCTGATCTTGCCACTTGAGATTCAGTTTCACACGACCCTGCCACTTCAAAATGACCGACGCCTTCACTAACCAAGTCCAACACTCATCCCTGTTGAAATTTACCCCTCTCGACCCGGAGCACTAAGTCTATGGGGATTTAACAAGGGTCAATCAGGGTGTGCTTTGGGTTTGTGGGGCTAAAACCAGAGTTAATCGGGAAGTGCCTAAAATTTATGGGGATGTGCACCCCATCTGGATTAGGTTTAAATTTTAAACCATACAGGCAGTGGGCAATTCAGCCCTCTTGTGCTTTCTGATCTCGCCACCAGAGATTCAGTTTCACACGATCCTGCCACTTTAAACTGGCCCACGCCTTTACCAACCAGGCCCAACACTTATCCCTGCATTAGGGTTAGGGTTAGGGTTAGGGTCAGGGTCAGGGTCAGGGTCAGGGTCAGGGTCAGGGTCAGGGTCAGGGTCAGGGTCAGGGTTTAGGGTCAGGGTCAGGGTCAGGGTCAGGGTCAGGGTCAGGGTTAGGGTCCGCATTAGGGTTAGGGTTAGGGTCCACAAATTAGGGTTAGGGTTAGGGTTAGCGTCCCCCGCAAATTAGGGTTAGGGTTAGGGTTAGGGTTAGGGTTAGGGTTAGGGTTAGGGTTAGGGTTAGGGTTAGGGTTAGGGTTAGGGTTAGGGTTAGGGTTAGGGTTAGGGTTAGGGTTAGGGTTAGGGTTAGGGTTAGGGTTTGGGTTTGGGTTTGGGTTTGGGTTAGGGTTAGGGTTAGGGTTAGGGTTAGGGCCCGCGCATTAGGGCCCCGCATTAGGGTTAGGGCCCCGCATTAGGGTTAGGGTTAGGGTTAGGGTTAGGGTTAGGGTTAGGGTTAGGGTTAGGGTTAGGGTTAGGGTTAGGGTTAGGGTTAGGGTTAGGGTTAGGGTTAGGTTGAGATTATGCGGGCAGTAGGCAAAAAAGCCCCCTCGTGTTTTTTGATCTCGCCACTTGAGATTCAATTTCACGTGACCCTGCCACTTTGAACTGGCCCACGCCTTCATTAACCAGGTCCACCACTTGCCTTTATTGAAACTTGCCCCTCTTAACACAGAATATCCAGTTTATGGGAATTTACTAAATTAGGGTGAAATTATGCGGGCAGTGGGCAATTCAGCCCTCTTGTGCTTTCTGATCTTGCCACTTGAGATTCAGTTTCACACGACCCTGCCACTTCAAAATGACCGACGCCTTCACTAACCAAGTCCAACACTCATCCCTGTTGAAATTTACCCCTCTCAACCCGGAGCACTAGGTCTATGGGGATTTAACAAGGGTCAATCAGGGTGTGCTTTGGGTTTGTGGGGCTAAAACCAGAGTTAATCGGGAAGTGCCTAAAATTTATAGGGATGTGCACCCCATCTGGATTAGGTTTAAATTTTAAACCATACAGGCAGTGGGCAATTCAGCCCTCTTGTGCTTTCTGATCTCGCCACCAGAGATTCAGTTTCACACGATCCTGCCACTTTAAACTGGCCCACGCCTTTACCAACCAGGCCCAACACTTATCCCTGTTGATCAGTCAGGGTGTGCTTTAGGTTTGTACGGCTGAAGCCAGAGTTAATCGGGAAATGCCTAGGGTTTGTGGGGGTGTATGCCCCTTTTGGACCTTAGGATTAGGTTTAAATTTTAGGCTAGTGGATATATTTAAACTGGCCGACGCCTTCACCAATCAGACCCAACACTTATTACTGTTGAAATTACCCCTCTTGACACGGGACACTGTCTATGGGGGTTTAGCAAGGGTCAATCAGGATGTGCTTTGGGTTTGTGGGGCTAAAGCCAGGGTTAATCGGGGAGTAAATAGGGTTTGTGGGGGTGTGTACCCCATCTAAACTTTAGTAGGGTTTGTGGGGGTGTGTACCCCATCCAAACTTTAGTAGGGTTTGTGGGGGTGTGTACCCCATCTAAACTTTAGTAGGGTTTGTGGGGGTGTATACCCCATCTAAACTTTAAGATTAGGTTTAAGTTTTAAGCTAGTGAATATATATGTTTGACTAGGAGATATTAGGATACAGAATTTTAAATGACAGTATATGAACTGCTATGGCGAATGAGCTAATATAATAAAGCCAGATTAATCTGGACCATGCCTTTCATTATCAAGGTCCGACACCACTTGGTTCAACGAACCGGGTGTGCACTGGGACACATCATCAGTAATGTAACCTCGGATCATCAGGTGTTTCGGGCCTTTAATCACTAGACACCCTACTCGAGGTGGCCCAACAGTGTCAGGCTCAGACACTGCCTGTATTCCTCCCAGGGACCAATAATGAGAGGCATGTAATTCTAAGGGTAATGATATTTTTTTTAAAAAAATCACTACCTGGCATCTATATGCCAAAGGTTACATGGAAAATAAAACAATAATATTCTTACCACTAGTTTTGTGTCTTGGGTCAACCATTTTAACTCCAACAAACTGCCTCCAACAACGCTTGACTCCCGCCTGGGAGACCAAATCCACTTACTCCCATCACTCCGGTCTCCCGGGGAGGTCTCTGAAAAATGCTATCCGGTTAAAACGTCCCTAGCCTGGGACCTTTTATTGTGTCCTAAAACCTGTCTAACCACTCCAACTGCAGACCCTATCTGTTGCTAGGATACCAAGCAGCCTTACTTATTCAACTCTTAAAGGTACACTGTCCATTTGGGTTTAAATATCTAAGCCTTCTTATTGGCCTCCAGTGGCCTGGAGAATGAAGAGCGTGTCACTGTAAGGTTAGGTTGAGATTATGCGGGCAGTAGGCAAAAAAGCCCCCTCGTGTTTTTTGATCTCGCCACTTGAGATTCAATTTCACGTGACCCTGCCACTTTGAACTGGCCCACGCCTTCATTAACCAGGTCCACCACTTGCCTTTATTGAAACTTGCCCCTCTTAACACAGAATATCCAGTTTATGGGAATTTACTAAATTAGGGTGAAATTATGCGGGCAGTGGGCAATTCAGCCCTCTTGTGCTTTCTGATCTTGCCACTTGAGATTCAGTTTCACACGACCCTGCCACTTCAAAATGACCGACGCCTTCACTAACCAAGTCCAACACTCATCCCTGTTGAAATTTACCCCTCTCAACCCGGAGCACTAGGTCTATGGGGATTTAACAAGGGTCAATCAGGGTGTGCTTTGGGTTTGTGGGGCTAAAACCAGAGTTAATCGGGAAGTGCCTAAAATTTATAGGGATGTGCACCCCATCTGGATTAGGTTTAAATTTTAAACCATACAGGCAGTGGGCAATTCAGCCCTCTTGTGCTTTCTGATCTCGCCACCAGAGATTCAGTTTCACACGATCCTGCCACTTTAAACTGGCCCACGCCTTTACCAACCAGGCCCAACACTTATCCCTGTTGATCAGTCAGGGTGTGCTTTAGGTTTGTACGGCTGAAGCCAGAGTTCCTAGGGTTTGTGGGGGTGTATGCCCCTTTTGGACCTTAGGATTAGGTTTAAATTTTAGGCTAGTGGATATATTTAAACTGGCCGACGCCTTCACCAATCAGACCCAACACTTATTCCTGTTGAAATTACCCCTCTTGACACGGGACACTGTCTATGGGGGTTTAGCAAGGGTCAATCAGGATGTACTTTGGGTTTGTGGGGCTAAAGCCAGGGTTAATCGGGGAGTGAATAGGGTTTGTGGGGGTGTGTACCCCATCTAAACTTTAGTAGGGTTTGTGGGGGTGTGTACCCCATCTAAACTTTAGTAGGGTTTGTGGGGGTGTGTACCCCATCTAAACTTTAAGATTAGGTTTAAGTTTTAAGCTAGTGAATATATATGTTTGACTAGGAGATATTAGAATACAGAATTTTAAATGACAGTATATGAACTGCTATGGCGAATGAGCTAGTATAATAAAGCCAGGTTAATCTGGACCATGCCTTTCATTATCAAGGTCCGACACCACTTGGTTCAACGAACCGGGTGTGCACTGGGACACATCATCAGTAATGTAACCTCGGATCATCAGGTGTTTCGGGCCTTTAATCACTAGACACCCTACTCGAGGTGGCCCAACAGTGTCAGGTTCAGACACTGCCTGTATTCCTCCCAGGGACCAATAATGAGAGGCATGTAATTCTAAGGGTAATGATATTTTTTTAAAAAAATCACTACCTGGCATCTATATGCCAAGGGTTACATGGAAAATAAAACAATAATATTCTTACCACTAGTTTTGTGTCTTGGGTCAACCATTTTAACTCCAACAAACTGCCTCCAACAACGCTTGACTCCCGCCTGGGAGACCAAATCCACTTACTCCCATCACTCCGGTCTCCCGGGGAGGTCTCTGAAAAATGCTATCCGGTTAAAACGTCCCTAGCCTGGGACCTTTTATTGTGTCCTAAAACCTGTCTAACCACTCCAACTGCAGACCCTATCTGTGGCTAGGATACCAAGCAGCCTTACTTATTCAACTCTTAAAGGTACACTGTCCATTTGGGTTTAAATATCTAAGCCTTCTTATTGGCCTCCAGTGGCCTGGAGAATGAAGAGCGTGTCACTGTAAGGTTAGGTTGAGATTATGCGGGCAGTGGGCAAAAAAGCCCCCTCGTGTTTTTTGATCTCGCCACTTGAGATTCAATTTCACGTGACCCTGCCACTTTGAACTGGCCCACGCCTTCATTAACCAGGTCCACCACTTGCCTTTATTGAAACTTGCCCCTCTTAACACAGAATATCCAATTTATGGGAATTTACTAAGTTAGGGTGAAATTATGCGGGCAGTGGGCAATTCAGCCCTCTTGTGCTTTCTGATCTTGCCACTTGAGATTCAGTTTCACACGACCCTGCCACTTCAAAATGACCGACGCCTTCACTAACCAAGTCCAACACTCATCCCTGTTGAAATTTACCCCTCTCGACCCGGAGCACTAAGTCTATGGGGATTTAACAAGGGTCAATCAGGGTGTGCTTTGGGTTTGTGGGGCTAAAACCAGAGTTAATCGGGAAGTGCCTAAAATTTATGGGGATGTGCACCCCATCTGGATTAGGTTTAAATTTTAAACCATACAGGCAGTGGGCAATTCAGCCCTCTTGTGCTTTCTGATCTCGCCACCAGAGATTCAGTTTCACACGATCCTGCCACTTTAAACTGGCCCACGCCTTTACCAACCAGGCCCAACACTTATCCCTGTTGATCAGTCAGGGTGTGCTTTAGGTTTGTACGGCTGAAGCCAGAGTTCCTAGGGTTTGTGGGGGTGTATGCCCCTTTTGGACCTTAGGATTAGGTTTAAATTTTAGGCTAGTGGATATATTTAAACTGGCCGACGCCTTCACCAATCAGACCCAACACTTATTCCTGTTGAAATTACCCCTCTTGACACGGGACACTGTCTATGGGAGTTTAGCAAGGGTCAATCAGGATGTGCTTTGGGTTTGTGGGGCTAAAGCCAGGGTTAATCGGGGAGTGAATAGGGTTTGTGGGGGTGTGTACCCCATCTAAACTTTAGTAGGGTTTGTGGGGGTGTGTACCCCATCTAAACTTTAATAGGGTTTGTGGGGGTGTGTACCCCATCTAAACTTTAGTAGGGTTTGTGGGGGTGTATACCCCATCTAAACTTTAAGATTAGGTTTAAGTTTTAAGCTAGTGAATATATATGTTTGACTAGGAGATATTAGAATACAGAATTTTAAATGACAGTATATGAACTGCTATGGCGAATGAGCTAGTATAATAAAGCCAGGTTAATCTGGACCATGCCTTTCATTATCAAGGTCCGACACCACTTGGTTCAACGAACCGGGTGTGCACTGGGACACATCATCAGTAATGTAACCTCGGATCATCAGGTGTTTCGGGCCTTTAATCACTAGACACCCTACTCGAGGTGGCCCGACAGTGTCAAGCTCAGACACTGCCTGTATTCCTCCCAGGGACCAATAATGAGAGGCATGTAATTCTAAGGGTAATGATATTTTTTTAAAAAAATCACTACCTGGCATCTATATGCCAAGGGTTACATGGAAAATAAAACAATAATATTCTTACCACTAGTTTTGTGTCTTGGGTCAACCATTTTAACTCCAACAAACTGCCTCCAACAATACTTGACTCCCGCCTGGGAGACCAAATCCACTTACTCCCATCACTCCGGTCTCCCGGGGAGGTCTCTGAAAAATGCTATCCGGTTAAAACGTCCCTAGCCTGGGACCTTTTATTGTGTCCTAAAACCTGTCTAACCACTCCAACTGCAGACCCTATCTGTTGCTAGGATACCAAGCAGCCTTACTTATTCAACTCTTAAAGGTACACTGTCCATTTGGGTTTAAATATCTAAGCCTTCTTATTGGCCTCCAGTGGCCTGGAGAATGAAGAGCGTGTCACTGTAAGGTTAGGTTGAGATTATGCGGGCAGTGGGCAAAAAAGCCCCCTCGTGTTTTTTGATCTCGCCACTTGAGATTCAATTTCACGTGACCCTGCCACTTTGAACTGGCCCACGCCTTCATTAACCAGGTCCACCACTTGCCTTTATTGAAACTTGCCCCTCTTAACACAGAATATCCAATTTATGGGAATTTACTAAGTTAGGGTGAAATTATGCGGGCAGTGGGCAATTCAGCCCTCTTGTGCTTTCTGATCTTGCCACTTGAGATTCAGTTTCACACGACCCTGCCACTTCAAAATGACCGACGCCTTCACTAACCAAGTCCAACACTCATCCCTGTTGAAATTTACCCCTCTCGACCCGGAGCACTAAGTCTATGGGGATTTAACAAGGGTCAATCAGGGTGTGCTTTGGGTTTGTGGGGCTAAAACCAGAGTTAATCGGGAAGTGCCTAAAATTTATGGGGATGTGCACCCCATCTGGATTAGGTTTAAATTTTAAACCATACAGGCAGTGGGCAATTCAGCCCTCTTGTGCTTTCTGATCTCGCCACCAGAGATTCAGTTTCACACGATCCTGCCACTTTAAACTGGCCCACGCCTTTACCAACCAGGCCCAACACTTATCCCTGTTGATCAGTCAGGGTGTGCTTTAGGTTTGTACGGCTGAAGCCAGAGTTCCTAGGGTTTGTGGGGGTGTATGCCCCTTTTGGACCTTAGGATTAGGTTTAAATTTTAGGCTAGTGGATATATTTAAACTGGCCGACGCCTTCACCAATCAGACCCAACACTTATTCCTGTTGAAATTACCCCTCTTGACACGGGACACTGTCTATGGGAGTTTAGCAAGGGTCAATCAGGATGTGCTTTGGGTTTGTGGGGCTAAAGCCAGGGTTAATCGGGGAGTGAATAGGGTTTGTGGGGGTGTGTACCCCATCTAAACTTTAGTAGGGTTTGTGGGGGTGTGTACCCCATCTAAACTTTAATAGGGTTTGTGGGGGTGTGTACCCCATCTAAACTTTAGTAGGGTTTGTGGGGGTGTATACCCCATCTAAACTTTAAGATTAGGTTTAAGTTTTAAGCTAGTGAATATATATGTTTGACTAGGAGATATTAGAATACAGAATTTTAAATGACAGTATATGAACTGCTATGGCGAATGAGCTAGTATAATAAAGCCAGGTTAATCTGGACCATGCCTTTCATTATCAAGGTCCGACACCACTTGGTTCAACGAACCGGGTGTGCACTGGGACACATCATCAGTAATGTAACCTCGGATCATCAGGTGTTTCGGGCCTTTAATCACTAGACACCCTACTCGAGGTGGCCCGACAGTGTCAAGCTCAGACACTGCCTGTATTCCTCCCAGGGACCAATAATGAGAGGCATGTAATTCTAAGGGTAATGATATTTTTTTAAAAAAATCACTACCTGGCATCTATATGCCAAGGGTTACATGGAAAATAAAACAATAATATTCTTACCACTAGTTTTGTGTCTTGGGTCAACCATTTTAACTCCAACAAACTGCCTCCAACAATACTTGACTCCCGCCTGGGAGACCAAATCCACTTACTCCCATCACTCCGGTCTCCCGGGGAGGTCTCTGAAAAATGCTATCCGGTTAAAACGTCCCTAGCCTGGGACCTTTTATTGTGTCCTAAAACCTGTCTAACCACTCCAACTGCAGACCCTATCTGTTGCTAGGATACCAAGCAGCCTTACTTATTCAACTCTTAAAGGTACACTGTCCATTTGGGTTTAAATATCTAAGCCTTCTTATTGGCCTCCAGTGGCCTGGAGAATGAAGAGCGTGTCACTGTAAGGTTAGGTTGAGATTATGCGGGCAGTGGGCAAAAAAGCCCCCTCGTGTTTTTTGATCTCGCCACTTGAGATTCAATTTCACGTGACCCTGCCACTTTGAACTGGCCCACGCCTTCATTAACCAGGTCCACCACTTGCCTTTATTGAAACTTGCCCCTCTTAACACAGAATATCCAATTTATGGGAATTTACTAAGTTAGGGTGAAATTATGCGGGCAGTGGGCAATTCAGCCCTCTTGTGCTTTCTGATCTTGCCACTTGAGATTCAGTTTCACACGACCCTGCCACTTCAAAATGACCGACGCCTTCACTAACCAAGTCCAACACTCATCCCTGTTGAAATTTACCCCTCTCGACCCGGAGCACTAAGTCTATGGGGATTTAACAAGGGTCAATCAGGGTGTGCTTTGGGTTTGTGGGGCTAAAACCAGAGTTAATCGGGAAGTGCCTAAAATTTATGGGGATGTGCACCCCATCTGGATTAGGTTTAAATTTTAAACCATACAGGCAGTGGGCAATTCAGCCCTCTTGTGCTTTCTGATCTCGCCACCAGAGATTCAGTTTCACACGATCCTGCCACTTTAAACTGGCCCACGCCTTTACCAACCAGGCCCAACACTTATCCCTGTTGATCAGTCAGGGTGTGCTTTAGGTTTGTACGGCTGAAGCCAGAGTTCCTAGGGTTTGTGGGGGTGTATGCCCCTTTTGGACCTTAGGATTAGGTTTAAATTTTAGGCTAGTGGATATATTTAAACTGGCCGACGCCTTCACCAATCAGACCCAACACTTATTCCTGTTGAAATTACCCCTCTTGACACGGGACACTGTCTATGGGAGTTTAGCAAGGGTCAATCAGGATGTGCTTTGGGTTTGTGGGGCTAAAGCCAGGGTTAATCGGGGAGTGAATAGGGTTTGTGGGGGTGTGTACCCCATCTAAACTTTAGTAGGGTTTGTGGGGGTGTGTACCCCATCTAAACTTTAATAGGGTTTGTGGGGGTGTGTACCCCATCTAAACTTTAATAGGGTTTGTGGGGGTGTATACCCCATCTAAACTTTAGTAGGGTTTGTGGGGGTGTATACCCCATCTAAACTTTAAGATTAGGTTTAAGTTTTAAGCTAGTGAATATATATGTTTGACTAGGAGATATTAGAATACAGAATTTTAAATGACAGTATATGAACTGCTATGGCGAATGAGCTAGTATAATAAAGCCAGGTTAATCTGGACCATGCCTTTCATTATCAAGGTCCGACACCACTTGGTTCAACGAACCGGGTGTGCACTGGGACACATCATCAGTAATGTAACCTCGGATCATCAGGTGTTTCGGGCCTTTAATCACTAGACACCCTACTCGAGGTGGCCCGACAGTGTCAAGCTCAGACACTGCCTGTATTCCTCCCAGGGACCAATAATGAGAGGCATGTAATTCTAAGGGTAATGATATTTTTTTAAAAAAATCACTACCTGGCATCTATATGCCAAGGGTTACATGGAAAATAAAACAATAATATTCTTACCACTAGTTTTGTGTCTTGGGTCAACCATTTTAACTCCAACAAACTGCCTCCAACAATACTTGACTCCCGCCTGGGAGACCAAATCCACTTACTCCCATCACTCCGGTCTCCCGGGGAGGTCTCTGAAAAATGCTATCCGGTTAAAACGTCCCTAGCCTGGGACCTTTTATTGTGTCCTAAAACCTGTCTAACCACTCCAACTGCAGACCCTATCTGTTGCTAGGATACCAAGCAGCCTTACTTATTCAACTCTTAAAGGTACACTGTCCATTTGGGTTTAAATATCTAAGCCTTCTTATTGGCCTCCAGTGGCCTGGAGAATGAAGAGCGTGTCACTGTAAGGTTAGGTTGAGATTATGCGGGCAGTGGGCAAAAAAGCCCCCTCGTGTTTTTTGATCTCGCCACTTGAGATTCAATTTCACGTGACCCTGCCACTTTGAACTGGCCCACGCCTTCATTAACCAGGTCCACCACTTGCCTTTATTGAAACTTGCCCCTCTTAACACAGAATATCCAATTTATGGGAATTTACTAAGTTAGGGTGAAATTATGCGGGCAGTGGGCAATTCAGCCCTCTTGTGCTTTCTGATCTTGCCACTTGAGATTCAGTTTCACACGACCCTGCCACTTCAAAATGACCGACGCCTTCACTAACCAAGTCCAACACTCATCCCTGTTGAAATTTACCCCTCTCGACCCGGAGCACTAAGTCTATGGGGATTTAACAAGGGTCAATCAGGGTGTGCTTTGGGTTTGTGGGGCTAAAACCAGAGTTAATCGGGAAGTGCCTAAAATTTATGGGGATGTGCACCCCATCTGGATTAGGTTTAAATTTTAAACCATACAGGCAGTGGGCAATTCAGCCCTCTTGTGCTTTCTGATCTCGCCACCAGAGATTCAGTTTCACACGATCCTGCCACTTTAAACTGGCCCACGCCTTTACCAACCAGGCCCAACACTTATCCCTGTTGATCAGTCAGGGTGTGCTTTAGGTTTGTACGGCTGAAGCCAGAGTTCCTAGGGTTTGTGGGGGTGTATGCCCCTTTTGGACCTTAGGATTAGGTTTAAATTTTAGGCTAGTGGATATATTTAAACTGGCCGACGCCTTCACCAATCAGACCCAACACTTATTCCTGTTGAAATTACCCCTCTTGACACGGGACACTGTCTATGGGAGTTTAGCAAGGGTCAATCAGGATGTGCTTTGGGTTTGTGGGGCTAAAGCCAGGGTTAATCGGGGAGTGAATAGGGTTTGTGGGGGTGTGTACCCCATCTAAACTTTAGTAGGGTTTGTGGGGGTGTGTACCCCATCTAAACTTTAATAGGGTTTGTGGGGGTGTGTACCCCATCTAAACTTTAGTAGGGTTTGTGGGGGTGTATACCCCATCTAAACTTTAAGATTAGGTTTAAGTTTTAAGCTAGTGAATATATATGTTTGACTAGGAGATATTAGAATACAGAATTTTAAATGACAGTATATGAACTGCTATGGCGAATGAGCTAGTATAATAAAGCCAGGTTAATCTGGACCATGCCTTTCATTATCAAGGTCCGACACCACTTGGTTCAACGAACCGGGTGTGCACTGGGACACATCATCAGTAATGTAACCTCGGATCATCAGGTGTTTCGGGCCTTTAATCACTAGACACCCTACTCGAGGTGGCCCGACAGTGTCAGGCTCAGACACTGCCTGTATTCCTCCCAGGGACCAATAATGAGAGGCATGTAATTCTAAGGGTAATGATATTTTTTTAAAAAAATCACTACCTGGCATCTATATGCCAAGGGTTACATGGAAAATAAAACAATAATATTCTTACCACTAGTTTTGTGTCTTGGGTCAACCATTTTAACTCCAACAAACTGCCTCCAACAATACTTGACTCCCGCCTGGGAGACCAAATCCACTTACTCCCATCACTCCGGTCTCCCGGGGAGGTCTCTGAAAAATGCTATCCGGTTAAAACGTCCCTAGCCTGGGACCTTTTATTGTGTCCTAAAACCTGTCTAACCACTCCAACTGCAGACCCTATCTGTTGCTAGGATACCAAGCAGCCTTACTTATTCAACTCTTAAAGGTACACTGTCCATTTGGGTTTAAATATCTAAGCCTTCTTATTGGCCTCCAGTGGCCTGGAGAATGAAGAGCGTGTCACTGTAAGGTTAGGTTGAGATTATGCGGGCAGTGGGCAAAAAAGCCCCCTCGTGTTTTTTGATCTCGCCACTTGAGATTCAATTTCACGTGACCCTGCCACTTTGAACTGGCCCACGCCTTCATTAACCAGGTCCACCACTTGCCTTTATTGAAACTTGCCCCTCTTAACACAGAATATCCAATTTATGGGAATTTACTAAGTTAGGGTGAAATTATGCGGGCAGTGGGCAATTCAGCCCTCTTGTGCTTTCTGATCTTGCCACTTGAGATTCAGTTTCACACGACCCTGCCACTTCAAAATGACCGACGCCTTCACTAACCAAGTCCAACACTCATCCCTGTTGAAATTTACCCCTCTCGACCCGGAGCACTAAGTCTATGGGGATTTAACAAGGGTCAATCAGGGTGTGCTTTGGGTTTGTGGGGCTAAAACCAGAGTTAATCGGGAAGTGCCTAAAATTTATGGGGATGTGCACCCCATCTGGATTAGGTTTAAATTTTAAACCATACAGGCAGTGGGCAATTCAGCCCTCTTGTGCTTTCTGATCTCGCCACCAGAGATTCAGTTTCACACGATCCTGCCACTTTAAACTGGCCCACGCCTTTACCAACCAGGCCCAACACTTATCCCTGTTGATCAGTCAGGGTGTGCTTTAGGTTTGTACGGCTGAAGCCAGAGTTCCTAGGGTTTGTGGGGGTGTATGCCCCTTTTGGACCTTAGGATTAGGTTTAAATTTTAGGCTAGTGGATATATTTAAACTGGCCGACGCCTTCACCAATCAGACCCAACACTTATTCCTGTTGAAATTACCCCTCTTGACACGGGACACTGTCTATGGGAGTTTAGCAAGGGTCAATCAGGATGTGCTTTGGGTTTGTGGGGCTAAAGCCAGGGTTAATCGGGGAGTGAATAGGGTTTGTGGGGGTGTGTACCCCATCTAAACTTTAGTAGGGTTTGTGGGGGTGTGTACCCCATCTAAACTTTAGTAGGGTTTGTGGGGGTGTGTACCCCATCTAAACTTTAGTAGGGTTTGTGGGGGTGTATACCCCATCTAAACTTTAAGATTAAGTTTAAGTTTTAAGCTAGTGAATATATATGTTTGACTAGGAGATATTAGAATACAGAATTTTAAATGACAGTATATGAACTGCTATGGCGAATGAGCTAGTATAATAAAGCCAGGTTAATCTGGACCATGCCTTTCATTATCAAGGTCCGACACCACTTGGTTCAACGAACCGGGTGTGCACTGGGACACATCATCAGTAATGTAACCTCGGATCATCAGGTGTTTCGGGCCTTTAATCACTAGACACCCTACTCGAGGTGGCCCGACAGTGTCAGGCTCAGACACTGCCTGTATTCCTCCCAGGGACCAATAATGAGAGGCATGTAATTCTAAGGGTAATGATATTTTTTTTAAAAAATCACTACCTGGCATCTATATGCCAAGGGTTACATGGAAAATAAAACAATAATATTCTTACCACTAGTTTTGTGTCTTGGGTCAACCATTTTAACTCCAACAAACTGCCTCCAACAATACTTGACTCCCGCCTGGGAGACCAAATCCACTTACTCCCATCACTCCGGTCTCCCGGGGAGGTCTCTGAAAAATGCTATCCGGTTAAAACGTCCCTAGCCTGGGACCTTTTATTGTGTCCTAAAACCTGTCTAACCACTCCAACTGCAGACCCTATCTGTTGCTAGGATACCAAGCAGCCTTACTTATTCAACTCTTAAAGGTACACTGTCCATTTGGGTTTAAATATCTAAGCCTTCTTATTGGCCTCCAGTGGCCTGGAGAATGAAGAGCGTGTCACTGTAAGGTTAGGTTGAGATTATGCGGGCAGTGGGCAAAAAAGCCCCCTCGTGTTTTTTGATCTCGCCACTTGAGATTCAATTTCACGTGACCCTGCCACTTTGAACTGGCCCACGCCTTCATTAACCAGGTCCACCACTTGCCTTTATTGAAACTTGCCCCTCTTAACACAGAATATCCAATTTATGGGAATTTACTAAGTTAGGGTGAAATTATGCGGGCAGTGGGCAATTCAGCCCTCTTGTGCTTTCTGATCTTGCCACTTGAGATTCAGTTTCACACGACCCTGCCACTTCAAAATGACCGACGCCTTCACTAACCAAGTCCAACACTCATCCCTGTTGAAATTTACCCCTCTCGACCCGGAGCACTAAGTCTATGGGGATTTAACAAGGGTCAATCAGGGTGTGCTTTGGGTTTGTGGGGCTAAAACCAGAGTTAATCGGGAAGTGCCTAAAATTTATGGGGATGTGCACCCCATCTGGATTAGGTTTAAATTTTAAACCATACAGGCAGTGGGCAATTCAGCCCTCTTGTGCTTTCTGATCTCGCCACCAGAGATTCAGTTTCACACGATCCTGCCACTTTAAACTGGCCCACGCCTTTACCAACCAGGCCCAACACTTATCCCTGTTGATCAGTCAGGGTGTGCTTTAGGTTTGTACGGCTGAAGCCAGAGTTCCTAGGGTTTGTGGGGGTGTATGCCCCTTTTGGACCTTAGGATTAGGTTTAAATTTTAGGCTAGTGGATATATTTAAACTGGCCGACGCCTTCACCAATCAGACCCAACACTTATTCCTGTTGAAATTACCCCTCTTGACACGGGACACTGTCTATGGGAGTTTAGCAAGGGTCAATCAGGATGTGCTTTGGGTTTGTGGGGCTAAAGCCAGGGTTAATCGGGGAGTGAATAGGGTTTGTGGGGGTGTGTACCCCATCTAAACTTTAGTAGGGTTTGTGGGGGTGTGTACCCCATCTAAACTTTAATAGGGTTTGTGGGGGTGTGTACCCCATCTAAACTTTAGTAGGGTTTGTGGGGGTGTATACCCCATCTAAACTTTAAGATTAGGTTTAAGTTTTAAGCTAGTGAATATATATGTTTGACTAGGAGATATTAGAATACAGAATTTTAAATGACAGTATATGAACTGCTATGGCGAATGAGCTAGTATAATAAAGCCAGGTTAATCTGGACCATGCCTTTCATTATCAAGGTCCGACACCACTTGGTTCAACGAACCGGGTGTGCACTGGGACACATCATCAGTAATGTAACCTCGGATCATCAGGTGTTTCGGGCCTTTAATCACTAGACACCCTACTCGAGGTGGCCCAACAGTGTCAGGCTCAGACACTGCCTGTATTCCTCCCAGGGACCAATAATGAGAGGCATGTAATTCTAAGGGTAATGATATTTTTTTAAAAAAATCACTACCTGGCATCTATATGCCAAGGGTTACATGGAAAATAAAACAATAATATTCTTACCACTAGTTTTGTGTCTTGGGTCAACCATTTTAACTCCAACAAACTGCCTCCAACAACGCTTGACTCCCGCCTGGGAGACCAAATCCACTTACTCCCATTACTCCGGTCTCCCGGGGAGGTCTCTGAAAAATGCTATCCGGTTAAAACATCCCTAGCCCGGGACTCCATCTCCACTTTTATTGTGTCCTAAAACCTGTCTGACCACTCCAACTGCAGACCCTATCTGTTGCTAGGATACCAAGCAGCCTTACCTATTCAACTCTTAAAGGTACACTGTCCATTTGGGTTTAAATATCTAAGCCTTCTTATTGGCCTCCAGTGGCCTGGAGAATGAAGAGCGTGTCACTGTAAGGTTAGGTTGAGATTATGCGGGCAGTGGGCAAAAAAGCCCCCTCGTGTTTTTTGATCTCGCCACTTGAGATTCAATTTCACGTGACCCTGCCACTTTGAACTGGCCCACGCCTTCATTAACCAGGTCCACCACTTGCCTTTATTGAAACTTGCCCCTCTTAACACAGAATATCCAGTTTATGGGAATTTACTAAGTTAGGGTGAAATTATGCGGGCAGTGGGCAATTCAGCCCTCTTGTGCTTTCTGATCTTGCCACTTGAGATTCAGTTTCACACGACCCTGCCACTTCAAAATGACCGACGCCTTCACTAACCAAGTCCAACACTCATCCCTGTTGAAATTTACCCCTCTCGACCCGGAGCACTAAGTCTATGGGGATTTAACAAGGGTCAATCAGGGTGTGCTTTGGGTTTGTGGGGCTAAAACCAGAGTTAATCGGGAAGTGCCTAAAATTTATGGGGATGTGCACCCCATCTGGATTAGGTTTAAATTTTAAACCATACAGGCAGTGGGCAATTCAGCCCCTCTTGTGCTTTCTGATCTCGCCACCAGAGATTCAGTTTCACACGATCCTGCCACTTTAAACTGGCCCACGCCTTTACCAACCAGGCCCAACACTTATCCCTGTTGATCAGTCAGGGTGTGCTTTAGGTTTGTACGGCTGAAGCCAGAGTTCCTAGGGTTTGTGGGGGTGTATGCCCCTTTTGGACCTTAGGATTAGGTTTAAATTTTAGGCTAGTGGATATATTTAAACTGGCCGACGCCTTCACCAATCAGACCCAACACTTATTCCTGTTGAAATTACCCCTCTTGACACGGGACACTGTCTATGGGAGTTTAGCAAGGGTCAATCAGGATGTGCTTTGGGTTTGTGGGGCTAAAGCCAGGGTTAATCGGGGAGTGAATAGGGTTTGTGGGGGTGTGTACCCCATCTAAACTTTAGTAGGGTTTGTGGGGGTGTGTACCCCATCTAAACTTTAGTAGGGTTTGTGGGGGTGTGTACCCCATCTAAACTTTAGTAGGGTTTGTGGGGGTGTATACCCCATCTAAACTTTAAGATTAAGTTTAAGTTTTAAGCTAGTGAATATATATGTTTGACTAGGAGATATTAGAATACAGAATTTTAAATGACAGTATATGAACTGCTATGGCGAATGAGCTAATATAATAAAGCCAGGTTAATCTGGACCATGCCTTTCATTATCAAGGTCCGACACCACTTGGTTCAACGAACCGGGTGTGCACTGGGACACATCATCAGTAATGTAACCTCGGATCGTCAGGTGTTTCGGGCCTTTAATCACTAGACACCCTACTCGAGGTGGCCCAACAGTGTCAGGCTCAGACACTGCCTGTATTCCTCCCAGGGACCAATAATGAGAGGCATGTAATTCTAAGGGTAATGATATTTTTTTTTAAAAATCACTACCTGGCATCTATATGCCAAGGGTTACATGGAAAATAAAACAATAATATTCTTACCACTAGTTTTGTGTCTTGGGTCAACCATTTTAACTCCAACAAACTGCCTCCAACAACGCTTGACTCCCGCCTGGGAGACCAAATCCACTTACTCCCATTACTCCGGTCTCCCGGGGAGGTCTCTGAAAAATGCTATCCGGTTAAAACATCCCTAGCCCGGGACTCCATCTCCACTTTTATTGTGTCCTAAAACCTGTCTGACCACTCCAACTGCAGACCCTATCTGTTGCTAGGATACCAAGCAGCCTTACCTATTCAACTCTTAAAGGTACACTGTCCATTTGGGTTTAAATATCTAAGCCTTCTTATTGGCCTCCAGTGGCCTGGAGAATGAAGAGCGTGTCACTGTAAGGTTAGGTTGAGATTATGCGGGCAGTGGGCAAAAAAGCCCGCATTAGGGTTAGGGTTAGGGTTAGGGTTAGGGTTAGGGTTAGGGTTAGGGTTAGGGTTAGGGCCCCCGCATTAGGGTTAGGGTTAGGGTTAGGGTTAGGGTTAGGGTTAGGGTTAGGGTTAGGGTTAGGGTTAGGGTTAGGGTTAGGGTTAGGGTTTAGGGTTAGGGTTAGGGTTAGGGTTAGGGTTAGGGTTAGGGTTAGGGTTATGGTTAGGGTTAGGGTTAGGGTTAGGGTTAGGGTTAGGGTTAGGGTTAGGGTTAGGGTTAGGGTTAGGGTTAGGGTTAGGGTTAGGGTTAGGGTTAGGGTTAGGGTTAGGGTTAGGGTTAGGGTTAGGGTTAGGGTTAGGGTTAGGGTTAGGGTTAGGGTTAGGGTTAGGGTTAGGGTTAGGGCCCCCGCATTAGGGTTAGGGTTAGGGTTAGGGTTAGGGTTAGGGTTAGGGTTAGGGTTAGGGTTAGGGTTAGGGTTAGGGTTAGGGTTAGGGTTAGGGTTAGGGTTTAGGGTTAGGTTGAGATTATGCGGGCAGTAGGCAAAAAAGCCCCCTCGTGCTTTTTGATCTCGCCACTTGAGATTCAATTTCACGCGACCCTGCCACTTTGAACTGGCCCACGCCTTCATTAACCAGGTCCAACACTTGCCTTTATTGAAACTTGCCCCTCTTAACACAGAATATCCCGTTTATGGGGATTTAAACCAGTATTAATCAGGGTATACTTAGGGTTTGTGGGGGTGTGTGTGCCCCTTTTGGACTTTAGGATTAGGTTTGAGTGCAGGCCTGGTGGATGTATATGTTTGGCTGGGAGAGCAAGGGTTAATCGGGGGTGTGTTTTGTGGGGCTGAAGCCAGGGCTAATCGGGAAGTGCCTAGGGTTTGTGGGGGTGTGTGCCCCTTTTGGACTTTAGGATTAGGTTTGAGTGTTGGACCGGTGGATGTACATATCGGTTTGTGGGGGTTTAGCAAGGGTTAATCGGGGTGTGCTTAGGGTTTGTGGGGCTGAAGCCCGGGCTAATCAGGAAGTGTCTAGGGTTTGTGGGGGTGTGTGTGCCCCTTTTGGACTTTAGGATTAGGTTTGAGTGTAGGCCTGGTGGATGTATATGTTTGGCTGGGAGAGGTTAGGCTGCCGAGTTTTGAGTATGAGCTGGTATTGGAGGCTAGGCTTATATAGGGAAGTCCGGTTAATCTGGTCCATACCTTTCATTGTCGTGGTCCGGTCCCACTTGGTTCAACGAA